>NC_069687.1:17986893-18289924 GCF_023699985.2 Odocoileus virginianus | reverse complement strand
ATGGCTGGAATAAAACATTTCTTTATTACTGTTATATTTGTAATTGGTTATTTCTGTCAACATTGGGAAAGTTGAATAACCAATGTCATAGATGTTGACACGGTTCAAATGGTAAATGTTAAATATGTTCCCTTCCCTAAGGAAAGGAAGGGAAACCGTTAAAGAGTTTTCACTGAACAGGTAATAAAGTATGGTTTATATTTATAAGATTTATATTTAAAAATAAATTTCAAATTTTGATGGAAATGTAGACTGGAAGTAGACAGGCACACAGATTAAGATGTCATTGTAATTGTTCAAGTGAGGAGGAATAACTAACCTAGAATTGTGACAATTTGTGTAGACTGTTAATATAGAATCCAAAATTATCTAGGAGGTAAAGGTGACTGGAAATGGTATGTAAACAGATGTTGGAAAAGATAAAGATGTTTAGGATAGATGTTGGTGCCATTTAATAAAGTAAAAACCACTATAAAAATTGATTTAATAAATAAATTTTAGGAATTTTATTTTGGACTGTTGAGTTTGACTCGCTTGCCTGATAGTCACAGAAACATAAAGGAGGAAATGAAAGAAGGAAGGCACGCCAACTTCAGGAGAATATAGTTCATGATCAGTGATCAGTAAGAGATCTAATGGTGAGATATTATGACAAGTGAAATTAGATCACTATGATAGAAAATATGGTTTAAAATTTACCATTTCAAATTCATCAATCCTGGGGACTGGCAAAGGCAATATTACCAAGATTACAAAAGAGGCTAACATAAATGAATGAAAGAAATAAGGTTTTTTTTTTTTTTTTTTCTTATAAGTTTAGGCAGGCTAGATTGTAAATGGGGAGAGAGAAATTTAAGTAAATGAGAGAATTTCTCTTCAAGCCACACTACAATAAAAAATAATAGACTTTAACTTTTGACTTCAAACAGTTGGCAAACTGGGAAAGACTACTGACTTCAAAACATTGAGAACATGAGATGATACTCCCTGGGAGAAAGGAAATAAATATTATTAGCTCTACAAGCACTCAAACTTTCTGCCTGGAGCAATTTTCAGAAGCAGAAGAATGTAAGCAGTGCCTCACTTCACCGAGTTGAGAGGGTACAGACTACAGTTCCAGAGGCTGAGACAGTAGGAAATTATGGAGCAGAATTTGAATAAATACTAGAGCTTGCTCTGAATCATCTGTCTGGTTGCAGGCAGAGCATGCACTCTAGTTACTCTGCTCTGCCCTCTTTCTTTAGATTATATCATATAGACTAATATATAATTTCTCAGTTACTTCACCACAGAAGGCCATACTTGCTCCTTTCTAGCCTATTGTTCACTCCCAACTCTAAACCACCCACTAAATCCAAAATTTTTACAATTATGTACATCTTACAACAAGCACATTTTGGGTTGAGAGGTGTAATTTCTTGTTAGGTCCACACTTCAACAACATCAGAAATTAACATCTCCAGAAGCATACAGCTATACTGTCATTAATTTACTAAAAAAGTACATGCCGAGACAAGGAAACTAGTATACATCATATATGTGTGTGTTAGTCTCTCAGTCATGTCCAACTCATTGTGACCCCATGGACGGTAGCCCGCCAGGCTCCTCTGCCCCTGGTGATTTCCAGGCAAGAATACTGGAGTGGGTTGCCATTCCCTTCTCCAGGGGATCTTTCCAACCGAGGGATCAAATCTGGGTCTCCTGTGTTGCAGGCAGATTCTTTACCTTCTTTCCTGTCAATATATGTCATAGACCCCACAGTTCCTGAACTCTCTTATTAGAGATCTATTTGTATGTATCTTGGGAATGTTGTCAAACATAAGCAATTTTAGCAGTTAAGTAAGGACATGGAAACTTAATAGTCACTGAGAAAGGGTTAAAATCAATTTAGTATGTTAATTTCATGAGTTTTACTATATATTTTATAAATTTAGGGTGTGAAATGTGGAGGAACAACATATATTCAATGGTGTGAAGAGAATCCAATATGTTAATATAGGAGCTGTGAATAACTTATTTCTAACAAATTTTATTAAAGTAGACAGGACAGAGAATTTTCATTTCATAGACAATTTCCTCATATTTCATTGAATTTAAAATTGAATTAGGATGGTTCACAGTACTTGAAGACTATTCAAACCTTCACTTGTTATGTAAGGCAAGGACACATTTATATGATTTGAACTGAGCTAGTCAGTCATTCAAACTCTTCCCTACTGTTTAGCTTTGCATAGGCTCCATCGATATTCACCATGACATTAACGGGTGATGAACAAAACTGAACCATAGACAGAACAAAAGACAGCCTGTCACAGGATGCTCCTGGAAACTGGACATTTATGTCCAGAGAACTGAATCTCAGCAAATGTGCTGAGAATCTTGTTCATTTGTTAAACTACTGTTACTTTTACCTTATAAGGGGAGCCAAGCACAAAATGAGAGTCTTCAGAATAGTGAAGTGGGGGGGAAGTAAGGATAGAAAACTCTTAAGATCAAGTGAAGCCAGATTCTCCCCTCCAAAGAAATCCTCCTTCAGGCTGGATTAAGTCACAACAGCTCCAATAAGGAGGTATGGGAATCTGAGGAGTATAAGCCTTTCTATATTCTTATTTATGTAATGTTCTCAGGAAATTTATATATCATTTTGTACCAAAAAAAAAAAAAACTGCTTGTCATCTTTTGTTATCTTCTTATCATCACTTCATTGCCTCATTCTGAAAAACGCTGATTGTTTCTTTAAGGTAGCATATGCATGTATGTTCTGCAATCAAGAATTGAACCTAATACAGTTTAGTTCATTTTTATGTCTTTACTTAGTTAAGTACTTTCATGAGATTACTTTTTAAAATTAAGGTAAATTAGATTTTTATTAACATATAAAAATAACAGATATCATAATTTTAACAAATATTCTGTTAAATTGTGAAAACTGTTCTCTTATATCGATTGATATAAACATCATGAAATATACAACATCACTAAAAATTATTTTAACTATTTTAAGAATGATAAAATAACTCTAAATTTTAAAATATAAATATAGCTATATTTAGATGCTTACTTAACAGCAGTTTGGTAAATTTTAAAACCTTGTCATGTGAAAAGAGTATCATATAATAACAAGGCATATAAATTGCAATTAGGTTCATTTATGTGAATACAAGTGACCAATTCAAGCAGCTTTGTTAATTTTAGCCAATAATTTAAAAAAGTCCATCAACAACACAGTGATAATATTAACATATATTCAGAACATTGTCAAAGAGAGAAAATAAATCAATACAAATAAGATGTTTAACATAAAGACTAAAATACTAATAACAAAATTATTAAGACTAGTAAAACTAAAACTAAAAACTCTTTAAAGAAATAACATAGTTGCTAGTATTATTTTACAAAAAATCACTAACATGTCTGTAGTTCACTACAGGCCAGTCATTGTTTTTATAGAGTTTACATATTAATTAATTCTACTATTTCTTTTATTTTTCTTCTCATAATTTTCTATAATTTATGGTATATTAGCAGCAATAGTTTTGAAAATTACCATAAAGGGAAATTATCAAGAAGCAAACTCTTGAAATTCCAGAGAAATAGCAGAGTCAATAATTTTCTAATCTGTGAAAACAAAACATATTTTTAAAGATAATATACCATATCATTCTAAAAATAAGTTAATCTAAGTAACATTCATCTTTGAATCTGATAAATTCTTTTTATCACTTAAGTTTTAAAAATAAAATGTTTAAAAAAGAAACATTTTTAAAAAATAAAATGTTATGAAAGATAGCATATGTTTAGTCTCCAAAGATATAAAATTTGGCTTCATTACCAACTTTTGTGAAATTTGCCAGTCTTTTATTTTTAAGCATATTGTATTTTCCCAGATGTTATTCCAATTTGTCTCTTTTCTTGAAAACAATATAACATTTTTCTATAATAAACATTTTTAAATCATTTTAGAAAGCTTAAAATAAAATCATAATAATGAAGATTAAAATTATCCCATATATAAATTCACAACCCAGGATTAACAATATCAATGTACTTTACCTATATTTGTATTCATTTCTTACATTACATTTGCTCTATGTTACATTAATTTGCTAATTAGAATTTTTCACATAAAATATTTGCTACAGATAAATTAAGAAAACTTTCCATCTTTCCCAGATATCAATAATGTTTGTCATAAAAATAACCTGCAAACTGAAATGACACTGGGGAGAAAGCTATAACTAGTCTACCTTTATATTTAATAATAAAACTAAGTTGATAATATCTAGCATGTAAAGGTGAAGGACTCAGTTTCTGAAGTAAGACTGCCTGGATTTCAAAACTGGATCTCTCTTTTACTAATATGTGACTTGGGACAAATTACTAATAAGCCTCATTTCAAATGCATAGAAACATTTCAGAAACTTGTCAAAGTGATGTGTGAGTAAGTGTGAAATGATATTCGTGAAAATGGTTGGCATGTTTCATAGCATAGGGTTAAGTGTTCTGTAAATGTTTTCTATTGTTTTTATTACTGTCCTTTACAACCTAAACAGAATCAGACTTTTCCCCCTCTTTACATTATATGGAGGCAGATTTCATATAAAAAGTAACAACTGGTCAAGTAGATTTGGCCTTGGAGTACAGAATAAAGAAGGGCAAAGGCTGGTAGAGTTTTGCAAAGAGGATGCACAGATCACAGTAAACATGCTCTTCCAACAACACAAGAGAAACTCTACACATGGACATCACCAGATGGTCAATAACTAAATCAGACTGATTATATTTTTTCAGCCAAAGATGGAGAAGCTCTAGGTAGTCAGCAAAAACAAGACCGGGACCTGACTGTGGCTCAAATCATGAACTCCTTATTGCCGAATTCAGACTTCAATTAAAGAAAGTTGGAAAAACCAGTAGACCATTAAGGTATGACCTAAATCCCCTTACAATTATGGAGTGGAAATGACAAATGGATTCAAGGGATTAGATCTGAGAGACAGAATGCCTGAAGAACTATGGACTGAGGTTCATGACATTGTACAGGAGGCAGGAATCAAGACCATCTGCAAGAAAAAGAAATACAAAAAGTTAAAATGGTTGTCTGAGGAGGCCTTACAAATAACTGGGAAAAGAAGAGAAGCAAAAGGCAAAGGAGAAAAAGAAAGATATACCCAGTTGAATGCAGAGTTCCAAAGAATAGCAAGCAGATATAAGAAAGACTTCCTCAGTAATCAATGCAAAGAAATAGAGCAAAACAACAGAATGGGCAAGACCAGAGATCTCTTCAAGAAAATTAAAGATACCAAGGGAACATTTCATGCACAAATGGGCACAATAAGTACAGAAATGGTATGGACCTAACAGAGGCAGAAGATGTTAAGAAAGGGTGCAAGAATACACAGAACTATACAAAAAAGATCTTCACAACTCAGATAATCACAATGGTATGATCACTTACATAGAGCCAGACATCCTGGAATGCAAAGTCAAGTGATGTGATGCCTTAGGATGCATCACAACCAACAAATCTAGTGGAGGATATAGAATTCCAGTTGAGTTATTTCAAATCCTAAAAGATGATGCTGTGAAAATGCTGCACTCAATATACCAGCAAATTTGAAAAACTCAGCAGTGACCATAGGACTGGAAAAGGTCAGTTTCCAATCCAATCCCAAAGAAAGGCAATGTCAAAGAATGCTCGGACTACCAAACAATTGCCCTCATCTCACATGCTAGCAAAGTAATGCTTAAAATTCTCCAAGCCAGGCTTCAGCAATACATGAACCGTGAACTTCCAGATATTCAAGCTGGTTTTAGAAAAGGCAGAGGAACCACAAATCAAATTGCCAACACCTGTTGGATCATTGAAAAAGTGAGAGAGTTCCAGAAAAACATGTACTTCTGCCTTATTGACTATGCCAAAGCCTTTGATTGTGTGGATCACAACAAACTGGAAAATTCTTAAAGAGATGGGAATAACAGACCACCTGACCTGCCTCTTGAGAAACCTGTATGCAGGTCAGGAAGCAACAGTTAGAACTGGACATGGAACAACAGACTGGTTCCAAATAGGGAAAGGAGTACATCAAGGCTATATACTGTTACCCTGTCTATGTAACTTATATACAGAGTACATCATGAGAAATCCTGGGCTGGATGAAGCACAAGCTGAAATCAAGACTGCCTGGAGAAATACAATAACCTCAGATATGCAGATGATACCACCCTTATGGCAGAATGCGAAGAAGAACTAAAAAGCCTCTTGATGAAAGTGAAAGAGAGTGAAAAAAGTTGGCTTCAAGCTCAACATTCAGAAAACTAAGATCATGGCATCTGATCCCATCACTTCACACCAAATAGATGGGGAAAGAGTGGAAATAGTAAGACTTTATTTTGGGGGGCTCCAAAATCACTGCAGATCACATCTGCAAAATCAATTTTGCAGATCACTCCAAAATCACTGCAGCCATAAAATTAAGATGCTTGCTCCTTTGAAGAAAAGTTATGACCAACCTAGACAGCATATTAAAAAGCAAAGACATTATTTTGCCATCAAATCCCTGCCTAGTCAAATCTATTGTTTCTCCAGTAGTCATGTATGGATGTGAGAGTTGGATTATAAAGAAAGCTGAGCACTGAAAAATTGACACTTTTGAACTGTGGTGTTGCAGAAGATTCTTGAGTCCCTTGGACTGTAGGAGATCCAACCAGTCTATCCTAAAGGAAATCCATCCTGAATATTTATCGGAAGGACTGATGCTGAAGTTGAAACTCCAATACTTTCACCACCTGATGCAAAAAGCTGACTATTTGAAAAGACCCTAATGCTGGGAATGACTGAAGGTGGGAGGAGAAGGGGAAGACAGAATAAGATGGTTGGATGGCTTCACGAACTGAATGCATATGAGTTTGAGTAAACTCCAGGAGTTGGTGATGGACAGGAAGGCCTAGGGTGCTGCAGTCCGTGGAGTTGCAAAGAGTCAGACACAACTAGCGACTGAACTGAACTGAACACTTGGTCTAATTTACATTTGTCAAGTCATGCAATTCTTTCCTGACCAGACCAAGGGAGTGCCTTACCTACTATGTGGTCTATTACTAAGAAGCTTTACAATGCCTGATGCCCCACTGTACTCGTCTTTATAGAATTCATGGAGCATCTCTAAATGGTCCCTTTAAATTTCAACAACCTTAGTCAATGTTGCAGATCTGGGAGCCTCCTTCCCTGTTAAATATCACCTTTCAATCCGTCCTGAGCCTCTATTAATATGCTTGTCTCCCTGCTTTCCTAGTAGATTTTCAGACTCAATGGTTTTTCGAGCTTAGTTATATTCCCACACCTGAAAGAAGCAAAAATGTAATCCAAACATGATATACAAAGTGCCTTTCACCTGTTTGCTATTGTCAATGTATTAGTGGATGTCCAATTTTCATTAGTGTAATACATCAGACAAAAATGCATCCAATAAAAGTCTATTTCAAAACACATTCTTCAGAGTGAAATAAATGTAAAGTTCTTGCTATGTACTAAGTAAAACTGAGGTTCAACAAAACCCGTGTGGTACTGTATATCCACACATCAGCAGTATACAATGAAATCTCAATCTTCATTCAAAGACAAGAAAAAAACTACTTTTTATATATGTCATTATCATGAGAAACATCATGTCTCATTGTACCTCATGTTAGCTGATTTCTTCTCTTCACAGGAGTAAAAAATACATGCACTTATATTTAAAATAATGAGAAAAATAATAACATATTTACTAGTCTGATTTTACTATTAAATAATACCTTCATTTGGGTGTATAAATTTATGGACTTTATTCATAGATGTAGTTTTTGTTTGTTTTCCTTTATAATAATATTGCTATGGCATTATAAACATTATTAAATAACATGAATTTCATTTTTACTTAGGAATTTTATTCTTTTTCTATGCTATGTTCTTTATGTTCTTTATGTTCTTTTATTCTTTTTCTATGTTCTTTAATTGGACTAGTTAATGAAAAACATAGCATTGAATTAATTTTTATAGTAGATTTTTATGATCCCTGTTAAGCATTTAGGGAATTTTCACCTTCCTGTTTAGATGTCACCATGATGATCATTCTTAAAGTAATTTTGTTTATGATCCAATGTACTCTAAGGAAAAAAATATTAAATACAATTGAAAAATTTAGTAGACATGCATATTTATAAAGAAATACAAATTACTCTTAGGAAAAAATAAATAATTGCAACTATTTAATCTCCCACCATATTCCAAGCATTCAATTTTTATTTCTACTATAACAGTAGCAAATAACTGATTTTATAGACTCTAGTTCTGTATTAAAACAATATGTTTTATGCTGGCTGGGTATTTTTCATTTAATATGTGAGGTAGAACTTTAAAAAAAATTAACAATAATCTAATCTCTTCAGTTTATCTTCTGTTGCTACAATACGTTGTCTGTTGTTCTCCTTTTGTTCATCCACTCACTGTTGAAGACTTTTAACTTGTTTGCTTACATTCTTGAGATGCTAAGAACATTAATAATTTTTCTATTAATATTATTTTGTTACATATATTTACAGCCTATAATTTCCTATTTAATTGCTTTTGTACTTGAAACATTGTGGCTCAGCTGGTAAAGAATCTGACTGCAATGCGATAGACCTGGGTTCAATCCCTGAGTTGGGAACATCCCCTGGAGTAGGGAAAGGCTACCCAATCTAGTATTCTGGACTGGATAATTCCACAGGCTGTATAGTCCATGCAATTGCAATGAGTAAGACACTACTGAGCAACTTTCACAGTCACAGTCACTTGAAACATAATTTAAAAAACTGAGGTAGCCAAATCTAGTTTTAAATATGTATATGCATAGATGAATAAAATATCCAATTATATATTTATATGTATGCATATACACTTATATAATTTATAAAGATATATATATTTAAACAAATATATATCTGAATTCATTTATATAGAAAGTTCATCAATATTTAACTGCCAGTTAAATATTTGCTGTATATCTTTATATTCCAAGTTTATTGAACTGATCAAGGCTGATATCACTAGTGAAAATATATTGATACAATTAATTGCCAATATATTTTGATAAGAGAGAAACTTGGCTACTGTGGCATTCTTCACAAAAGACTATAAACTCAGTGCAACCATCAGGAAATCAGAAAGACTCAAATTAACAGATATTCTAAACCAGTTGAGATCATGAAAAGCAAAAGAAGACTGTCAGATCATAGGATACCAAGGAGACACAATGACTGAATAAACTGGTGGCACCCTGAACAGATTCCTAGAAAGAAAAAAACTTTGTGGAAAAACTGCAGAAATTCAAATGTTTCTACCTCACTTACGAATACTGTACCAGTAATAATTTCTTGTTTTTGAAAAACCTACCATGATTATATAATATTAGGAAAATTAAATGAAGGGTGTATGGAAACTCTTTGTATTTTCTTTGCATGTTTTCAGCAAATCTAAATTTTTTCCAAAATATATTTATTCATAAATTATGATCATGTATCTATATAATGATATATCTAAAATTTACTTTATTTTACTTTAACGTAAGACAAATGCATGACTTTTTCCTCAATGGTTAATATTTTCAATGGCAAATATATTTCTATTGGCTTCTTAAAAATTTTATATACATTTTATATTATTAATTTCAGCAAGCCTTTTTACTTGCAAGAAATATACCTGCCTATTTTCTATTGCCCTCTCTTACCTCATGATTTCATGTCCCATTTTATCTCTCTGAGTATTTTCTTATTTGTAAAGTATTTTCTTACTTTACATTTTATCTCTGATCACAAGTATTTTTAGAAATACAATCATATATACATTGAACTTGATTCTTGTTCTTAAGCTGTCATACTTTATTCATGCAACTTTGATTTTGTGTGTTGTTTATTCATCTTTTTATTGTGACTATAAAATCAAGGCTCAAGTTGCAATTTTCCTCTCTTGCATCTTATATGAGGACAGAGGAATGCATATTTTTCCTAAGTGAATTTTGAGGTGCTGATATTCAACTTTTCATGGTAGTTACCTGCTCTTCAGAACTTGAACTCTCTTTTCTCACTGGAAGTTTCCCTGACGAATACATTGAACTGCACATCTGTGCTGTGTCCTTGATCACGTTGAACTTCTCCATGTCCTAGAATTAACCCGGTGTTACTTCTTGTGCATATGAGACAGGCTAGTTTCCATAATAAAGTAAATGTAGTAAGAAAGTCTCCTGCCACAGGAATTATGAATTCAACGTTATAGTCTGTTTTAGACATAGATTAGTTTATGGGTGAGGCACATCAGTATTGAGCTTTGGGGGGTTCAGAGAAATTTTCTCTTAAATTTATGATTATTTTCTTCTATTTTTGTAGTCAATGCAATAAATAAGTCTAGAATTTAGGAAGAAAGAATGCATGTGAAGCAAAGTCTTCTTAAGGTTTTGGAAAATATATTTAAGTCCCTTGTTTAGGTCTCATTGAAGTTACTTTAGTGTAGGGTAGGTAATGAAAAAAATGTAGTCCAAGAACATACTTAAAAATCTTTCTCACTGATGTTGGTCATATCAGTCTCTTCCTTTTGCAACAACCAATTTCTAGATCTTGGTACATGTTCTCATTCTTCTATGAAATTAAAGGGACAGTCACATTTTATCTCTTTGTTGTAGCTTCATAACAATTAAGGAAAAGGAAATGGCAACCCACTCCAGTACTCTTGCCTGGAGAACTCCATGGACAGAGCAGCCTGTCAGTGAGCTACGGTCCATGGGGTAGCAAAGAGTCGGATACGACTGAGCGACTAACACACATATAAGCAATTAAAGGAAAACTTTTAGCAGGTTTTTCAGGCACTGTAGGCATTGTTCAGGCTCATCATTTTACACTTTGTATCTTAACAGAATTTGTTTCCATTAAATCTTTGTTATTTACATCAGATGACAGTAGCTACATTATATTCATGGGACAAAAATATTTATCTATATAATGTCATCCTTTTTAAAAATCAAATGTAATTGGCATGGAGATAAACTTTATTTAGCAAAGCTTAGCTAGCAAATAAAGTATGGCTAAGACTTCTTCCTGAAAACTTCAGAGAAATTCTGCAATCCTAAATTGATAAAGATGTTTTATTTTACTTAGTTGTCCTTTCCATATTATGTTAGTATTTGATTCAAGTTATTTAAAGAATACAAAGAGTTTATTACAAATATAACTGACTTTCAGGGTAATCAGGAAAAAGTCTTGTAACTAAATAATAAAGTATCCTGCTAGAATAAGGGAAGAATCTGCTCTATAAATCATGATAATTTGAACAGTGAGTATTGCACTTAAATTGGAGAAGTAAATGAGCTTTAAAGGGCAGAAGGAAAACTACTAGCCACTTCTCAATCAAAATGTAAACATGCATAAGATTCTGTGCTTGCTTTAAAAATAGTTAACATGTAAATCCATGGCTAATTCATGTCAATGTATGACAAAAACCACTACAATATTGTAAAGTAATTAGCCTCCAACTAATAAAAATAAATGAAAAAAAAAATTAAATTAAAAAATTAAAAATAGTTAACTGTTAAATTTGTTTCTTAAAATCTTTAAATTATTGTTGCTGCTCTCCTTAACAAGCACACATAAATACAACTAAAACTTTGTGAAATATGTCCTATGGTATCATATTGAAGATAAGTTAAAATTAGGAATAGCCTAGTTACCACCTTCTAATTCAGACCAAGTCCACAGAACCTGACAGTTTCAGGTTAATTACTGCTGCAAAACTATTCCTGCTAGATAATACAGAGAAAGCATTACATTAATTCTTGCCCTTACTGTTAGGTTTTGCACAAAATCTAATTTGCTTTATTATAAATAGTTTCATTGTCTTTACATATTTTGAAAGCCCAAACTCCTTTATATAATGATCATATGTTAAATTAATGTTTTAATACTTTCACTTTAACAGGGGTCATCGCTAAATATAATTAATGTGTATATGGAAATTTTAAGCTTCAATGGCACTCAGAAGAGATATGCTCAGTATACATGCAAAAAGTAAAATAAAATCCTGTCATCTATTCACACTTCATAATGCTTTGACTTAGACAGGTATATTCCAATAGAAATAAACTGCTCCGCTTTTGGAAGACCCCTCCTGTCTCACTTATGATATATTATAAATTGATACAATCTGATTTTCACCTCCTAAGATACAGCTGTGTGATACAGCCTATATATAGAATGGGTGTGAGATCTTTCACCTCTAATAATAGGGGTCTTCTTTTTATTCCTTTCAGCCAAACAGGAGGAGTTTTCAGACTCCCAGCCCATTGAGAGCTAAACGCACAAGGGATTCCCATGCGGTACTCACCAGATCACTGGGGCAGCTGGTAGTCTGTGCTGTTGCTGGGAGGAGAGCCTGAAGAACCTCCAACGAGGAAGAAACGCCCAAGGTTTGCCTCTAGAGGGTGGAAGTCGGTGTTTCCTGTTCTCACCAGCAGCTCAGAATCTGGTAAGTGGCTCAAAGGGCCCCCCAGCTCACTTCAGAAATTCAGGTCCAACATCTTCAACCAGTTTTATCAGCTGATCCTCACTACCTGGCCTTTCTTGGTCTCAGCTCCTAATGCACATCTTGTGCAGCATCAGCGGCTTCACAGGGCTGCTCAGCGTTCTTTACCAAACCGGAAGTGACAAGGGAAAATCTGTGAATCTTGGAGGTCTGGAGCACAAAAAGTGCTGGTGCGGCTGCTACGGCTTAGTTCAGGGATCAGGCAAGACAATGGACTGAGTGTTGAGGCTTCCCTCTCATCCACAGGTCTCCGTCATCCAGGGCATCCTGCACTGAAGGAAGTACAGCCAAGGGCAGCAGGCAGATTTGAGTGAGTTTCAGTCTTCAACGCCCAATGATACACAGTACAGATGACCCTGTGGGCAACGCGCTGTGTGCACCACTCAGGTTGTTGGGCAGAGTTGCTCTGAATTCAACTGCAGGCTGCCGCCATTTTACCCTATCCGAGTAAACTCTGAAACCAGATCCAGACATCCTCAAACAAACTTCCCAAAGTTTCTGCCGTCTTCCTACTGGAGCCAGGGTGGGCCAAAATGTGTTAGCAATCCTTGGCAGTTAAGTATCCTCCTGGTGTAACTCATACTGATAAAACAAAATCGAGTTCAGTTCTGAAGAGGTGTGACCTCTCACCCTGGGATCCATAGTCTTACCAACAGGCTCTGGCGGCTGCTTTTGAGGCTCGCCTCAGTCAGGCGAGGAGTTCTCGCGAGGCTTGTGCAGTTGCGCCGCTCAGAGTCCTGAGCGCCTCTGCACATGGCCTGCCACCACCATCTTGGATTGAGCATCTTATGCAGCAGCAGCAGCAGCAGCTTCTGCAAATCGTGCCCTGAGCTGAGGTGTCAGATGAGGTCTTTATCACAGAAGAAACTCTGGTCTGAGGTGCCAGATGTGAGGCTTCTGCATAGGCCCTCTGTGAGCAAGACCAGATTAAGCACAGAGGGGAAAAAAAAAGTTAGGCTTTATTTTATTACCCAGATTATATTAATATGCATACTTCCTAGAAACTGTTAATATGTTTTGCTGGTGACACCATCACAAGGTCTATTTAAATTAACATGTGTGTGCCTGGTAAGTTGCTTCTCTTGTGTCTGATTCTTTGTGACCCCATGGACTGTAACTCCCCAAACTCCTCTGTCCATGGGATTCTCCAAGCAAGAATACTGGAGTGGGTTGCCACACCCTTTTCCAGGGGATCTTGGCTTGCACCAAAAAAGGTCACGGTCACTGTTCTGTGGTCTGCTGCCCATCTGATCCACTAGAGCTTTCTGAATCCTTATGAAACTGTTATATCTGAGAAGTATATTCCGCAAATCAATGAAATGCACCAAAAACTGCAATGCCTGCAGCCAGCATTGATCAACAGAAAGGGCCCGATTCTCCCCCAGGACAATGCTTGACTGCACATAGAACAGCAGACACTTCAACAGTTGAACGAATTGGGCAAAGAAGTTTTGTCTCATCTGCTATATTCACTTGACCTCTCACCAACTGACTACAACTTCTTCAAGCATCTTGACAAATTTTTGCAGGGAAAATGTTTCCACAACCAACAGGAAGCAGAACATGCTTTCAAGATCTCGTCAAATCCCAAAGCACAGACTTTTATGCTACAGGAAAAACGAACTTACTTCTCATTGGCAAAAATATGTTGATTTTAATGGTTCTTATTTTGATGAATAAAGATGTGTTTGAGCCTAGGTATAAGGATTTAATTTCATGGTCTGAGACCACAGTTATGCGTGCACCAACATAATACTAAGAGGAAGAAAAGAGAACAGACTGTGTCACAATCTTCCACCAGAGTATTGATGCATATCTTTTTTTCCTAAATGCATCACCCCCTCTACAAGGATGAATATTCATTGGAGCTGAAGCTCCAATACTTTGGTCACCTAATGTGAAGAACCAACTCATTGGAAAAGACCCTGATGCTGGGAAAGATTGAAGGCAAAAGGAGAATGGGGTGACAGAGGATGAGGTAGTTAGATAGCATCACAGACTCAATGGACATGAACTTAAGCAAACTCCAGGAGATGGTGGAGGACAGAGGAGTGCAGCAGTCCATGGGGTCACAAAGAGTCGGACATGACTTAGTAACTGAAGAGCAACCTTTACAAGGAAATCAAGTGATGGTGTTATTCATTGTATTCAGATCAAATACTAGGATATTTGGGACAAGTCCTCACCACAAGATAAATTATCTGCCTATTATTCACACCACATATATAACTTACTTGGAGTAAGATTGTTGCAATTATATTATTTTTTTTTTCCATTTAGAAAAGTAAAGAATGATCAGGCAGTCAGTCCCTCATCAGAGCAATGCTATTTTGCTAGAAAAGAACTGCAGAGACTCTTTGCCCAACACTAAAGTAAGTTTCTTGCTTAGAAGTCATCTCTGCTTATTGGAAAAAATTTATCTCCTTTGTGGCCCCTGGCTTTCTCTTTGAAAAAATGTATTCTTATTGTATATTGTCCCTAGTCACATCTGCATGGATATTAAAGAGATTACTTTTCTCAGGAGCACAGCCAATGTTTATAGCCTGCTTCTGCTCCCACTGATTTGGGAGCTAGAGAATTTTTGAAGGCTGAATATATGACTTTTTTAGTTAAACAATTCCTTAAAAAAACACAAAAACTCAGCGAGCTTCTGATGCAATTGTTCCTGTTATTTCCATGTGCTTGAAACCACCTCCACGGCTCTTTTCTGGAGATAATTGTTAAACCTGGTCTTATGGAATGGCTCTCTTCTTCAGTCAGTGAGTAGCCTGTGCTATCATTTTAATGATGGCTCTATTGAAAACATAAAACCATATAAAACAATAGGCTTATTTGGAAAGCAACACCCTTAATCTGCTCATTGGCACAAATCATCTACAGATTCATTTGTTGTGCTGAGAATTGTTAACAGGCCCTGGTAGAAAGGGTCTATACAGCAGGGTTATTTCCTACTGCTAGGATGATAAAAAAAGAATCAGATCCTTCATTTCAGAATTCCTTCTATTCCCTTCAATCTCTGCTTGAAAATTGTCTGGTTCTTGCTTGAGTTCATTAATTCTTGAAATAAGCTGGCTAAATGCAGCAACAAACAGCCAACACATGGCAACTTTTTTACTCTTTTCAGTAGCTGCTCTTAGACCTGCAGGCTCCTTAGGCAAGTGGTGTGCTCTTCCAGTTACCAGAGGTGACATTTTAAATAAATGCACTACCTTCACTCTGACTGCGATGTGACACCCCCACTGTTTGTTGTTATTGTTAGGCTTTTGTGGCAGGCAGCAAGCCTTCCAATACACAAGTCTTTATTGGCTAGAGTAAAGAATAATTTGTTAAAGATAATAAATCTCATCAATTTTGTGTCTAAACACAATACATGTATATTGTAGGTCCAGGAATTCAATGTTCCATAAAACAGTACAGGCACCCAGCAAATTGGCTTTGCTATCTACACCACAGTTGGTCCTAAAGAAAATCAACCCTGAATATTCATCAGGAAGTCAAAAGGACTGATTTTGAAAATGAAGCTCCAACATTTGGCCACCTGATGCAAAGAGTTGACTCACTGGAAAAGCCCCAGAAGGAGAAGAGGGTAACAGAGGATGAGATGGCTGGATGGCACCACAAATTCATTGGACATGAACTTGGGCAAACTCTGGGAGATGGTGAGAGACAGAGGCCTGGTATGCTTCAGTCCATGGGATCACAAAAAGTTGGACATGATTTGGTGACTGGACAACAACAATCCACATCACAAAGCTATAAATATTGTTTTGGTCATTGCTATTTCCATTTGGTAGCAAGGTAAGAAAGAGTGAGTTATTGGCAGTCATATTTAAGATGTATTTGATGCTGTGTCCCTTTAGTAAGAATTTAGGCATTAGGCACACCTAGCCACAAGGGAAGCTGAGAAGTTCAATCTCAAGCTTAATGGCCATGAACCTAAGCCTTGAACATAACTGATTTGAATGAGAGCCAGTAGGCTCTTACTGATGTAAGAGCAAATATCATATTTAATCTTGGCCATTGAACAGTATCACATTAACTGTCTGAGAACACTTAATAGGAAGTTCTTGAAAAGGGCACTAAATAATCATTGTTTCTGCTATTATTTGGAATGTAGTAATAGTTGATTTTTCCACCATTGTTGTTTTTGTTTAGTCACAATTCATTTTCGACTCTTGCGACCCCATGGACTGTGGCCTGTCAGGCTCTTCTGTACGTGGGATTTACCAAGCAAGAACCCACCTGCCGATGCAGGAAAGGTAAGAGACATGGGTTCAATCCCTGGGTCAGGAAGACCCCTGAAGGAGGGCATGGTAACCCACTCTGTTATTCTTGCCTAGAGAATCCCATGGACAGAGGAGCCTGGTGGGGTGCAGTCCATAGGGTCGTACAGAGTCAGACACGGCTGAAGCAACTTAGCACAATTTGGATTACAGACTATTGACAGACAGCGTTTGTTATCAGAGTTACATTTGTTTTCATCTCTGTTAACAAATTATTTCCAAACAATATTATAAACCTTGTATCCCCTTTTGCTGAAGGAATTAAACAGTATCCAAAAGACACCAATATTCTTGTATATTGAATTTATTTTCCCTAAAGCTATAGGTTTTTGACAAATAGCCTACTTATCAAATATTTTTGCAGTGGCAGGAAATGCTCAGCATCTTTCTAGCCTCCAGTTTCTCCCATACTGCAGGGAGTAGCCAGATGATACAGATCTGTCCAATGAAGAGGATGTAAAAGTCTCCTAGTTTTGCTTTTCTGAAGATAACAACCTGACTCACAATCTATTTTGTCCCATTTATAGCTTTTCCACCTACAATAACATCTTGACATGTGGATCTAATTCAGCCTCATGTCAATCATTAGCCAGGGTAGATGAAGAGGAAAGTCAGCCTACTGAGAATCAGAGAATGCAAAGAGAAAGAACAGGGCCCATGGTATGATCCCTAAGAATGTACACCAAGCATGCTTTCTCTCTCTCTGGACTATCCTTGTTACATATGGTAAATTTCTTTTAAATTTAAGTGCAGTTACTTGATTTTTAGTAGATCATTCCTAATACAGTGTGGCTGTGGTGTGTTCTATGTAAACCTTCCAGAACTGGTGAACATTAGCCTACAATGGTCTGTTGCCTGTGATTTTACCTAAATTAATCGTGTGTCCTAGTAACTGCTCTTTGTTTCATTCCTTCTGCCTGAATGTGGGCTGCCCTTTGTTAACTAAGAGAGTCTGGTGGAAATGGCATTGTGTCGGTCCCTGGCCTAAGCTTTAAGAAGGCCTGGCAGGTTCTGTGTTTGCTTTTTGGAAATCAGAACTATCATGTAAGGGATCCTCCAACCCTGACAGAAGATCCCCAGGGAGCAATCAAGTAGCGCACTCATGTGGAAAGCAAGACCATCTGAGATGACATGGGAAAAGAAAACCTAACCTCTGGCAACTGGTAAGAGAAATGCAGACACACAAGTGACCTCTGGCAAGACAAGAAGAATATATGCCTAGATGGGCCCAAGCAGTATTGAACAATTGTGGAAAATTATAAAATGGTCATTAAGTCACCAAATTTTGAATAGTGAATTTTGGTATAAGAGATTAACACAAGAGAAATTGACACAGAGGAAGATGCTTCTGTAACAAAAACCTGAAATTAAGTAACATTGAATTTTAAAACTGGATAGCAGGCAAAGATCTGAAGGGGAACTGCTAATACATTCTGAAAGGACAGTGAGAAAATTTCTATCACAAAGCTTAATTAAGTAGATATGAATTAAGTGCAGAATAATCAGCAAAATTCTTGAATGCATTAAAGTGGAAGATAGAAATTCCTCACATTGAGTTAGTGGATATGGCTATGAAATTTCCAGACAGGATATTGAAAATGCCAGTTCACTCCTATTAACTGCCTAGAATAAAATAGTGAAGGGGTGAGATGAGCTATAGAAGGAATTGTTCATGTTTAAATCATACTTTAGAGGAAACATGAAGAAGTCAGTGGCTACTGAGTTCGAAACTATTTCTTACCCCCAGTCTCTCTCTCTTGGCAAAAATCTCCAGGTAAGAAATATTATTAAAATAAATACTAAATGTATGGTCTTGCTATTAAAAATAACCTTAAGTCATGGTGTGGTTCTTAGAGTTTTTAGTGATATTCAAAAAATGTCAACTGGATACCTAATTCTCAAGGAGGAAAACATTACTTTTGGAAAATCTTATATGTTTTCCTATTAGTCTCTAAGATAATAGTTATTCTAAGAATCCTGATAGCATTATACCTTAGCACCCTGATTCTTAGTCTAAAGCAGAAGGGTGAGACTCAAAAAGAGATGTTGTGTGGTGTTGTCTTTGTATAATGGAGTGGATTATGAGACCTGAGAGATATACAGTTTTGTGAAAGAATTTTATAAACTTAAGAGAAAGATAGTAACAAGAAACCCCAAATTAAAAGATATATAAATTTTAAATATACTCAAATTTCTCAGACAGGGAACAGGCTAAAAAGACACTGAGATGAAAAAGAAAAACTGTTCTTATGGAAAAGGAAAGATGACTCGGAGAGTTCTCAGGAAACATGGAGCAGAACTGGAACGTCATCCAGTAATTGTTATCATGAACCTGATTGTTGCTGTTCAATCACTAAGTCGTGTCTGACTATTTGTGACCTCATGGACTGCAGCACGCCAGGTTTCTCTGTTCTATACCATCGCCTGGAGTTTGCTCAAACACATGTCCATTGACTTGGTGATGCTCTCCAATGATCTCATCCTCTGCCGTCCCCTTCTCCTCCTGCCTTCAATCTTTCCCAGCATCAAAGTCTTTTCCAGTGAGTCAGCTCTTTGCATCATGTGGCCAAAGTATTGGAGCTTCAGCTTCAACATCAGTCCTTCCAGTGAATATTCAGGGTTGATTTCCTTTAGGAAATCAAGACTCTCCTCCAAATACCACAGTTTGAAAACATCAAATCTTCAGCACTCAGCCCATACATGACCACTGGAAAAACCATAGCTTTGACTAGATGGACCTTTGTCAGCAAAGTGATGTCTCTGCTTTTTAATATGCTGTCTAGGTTTGTCATAGCTTTTCTTCCAAGGAAAAAAGCATCTTTTAATTTCATGGCTACATTTACTGTTCACACTGATTTTGGAGCCCAAAAAAATTAAGTCTGTCACTGTTTCTATCTTTTCTCTGTCTATTTGCCATGAAGTGATGGGACCAGATGCCATGATCTTAGTTTTTTTTTTTTTGTTTGTTTTTGTTTTTTTTTTTTTTTTTGATCTTAGCTTTTTGAATGTTTAATTTTAAGCCAGCTTTTTTACTCTCCTCTTTCACCTTCATCAAGTGGCTCTTTAGTTCCTCTTCACTTTCTCCCATTAGAGTGGTATCATCTGCATATCTGAAGTTGTTGATATTTCTACCAGCAATCTTGATTCCAGCTTGTAATTCATCCAGCTCACCGTTTTCCATGATATACTCTGCATATAAGTCATGCCACATCTTGGCAAGTCATGTTTGGCAACACTTGGCATTACTTGCCATGTACCTGATTAGATTTCAGAATTACAAGGAAATATTTCTGGATCTGTGCCTTTTACAATCTCTCTTTGTGAAAATTGTCTGTTTTTGCTTTCCTGTCCTAATCTCAACTTTGCGTACTGGATTGTGTGTGTAAGTTAACTTGTCTACCTAGTTTAAAGGATTTCAGATAAAGTGCTCTGACAGCTGAAGATCCTTATACACAACTGGACCTCTTGATATTCCAAATCTCAAGCCTGACATCCTGACTCTGCAATACAAAGAGACATCTGCTGTTCTGGGGTGGGGAATAAGGAAAGTGAGTGTATTTTAATATGGGGGAGAAATGTGAATCCTTCAGAGACAAATGATGTGCCACACTTATCTATTAAATGATGATTCCAAATGAACTATGCTTTCAGTATCAGATTCTTGTATTGTTTCCTTCTGAAACTGGGATGGGTCTGAGGGTTACTTATAGGAGTGGAAGGTGGCAAAAATGATATCAAGCCAAATCTCTTAGAAGGCCTAGGCATTACTGCATTTGGGCTCTTGAAAACCATGACCACATAAGCATTTTATTTCCCCCAGCAGGCAGGAGAGATACAGTGGTTGGGTCAAAGGATTGAGAGAGGAAAATAAGAGAAAGATCATTCAGTGAGACTCCAACTAATCCTCCAGCTTTCAAGACCAGTAGATTCTTTCAGGTGAGCATAGCACAGGTTGTAGGATCTGTGAAATAAACTGTTCTTTTTTAAATAATAATGAAAATATAACAATCAATACTCAACTTTTCAGCCATTAGTTTGAGTTTATTCATTATGCAGCAGTAGATAATCATGATATCTTGCCCCTATGATCCTTTTATTTCTTAATCTTAGACAAGATACCCAGTGTTACAGCAGACTTATGTGACTAGAAGGAAGCAGAAATGAGGATAAAAATCACATGTTAAAAATCAGTAAAGGAAAAGGGAGAGATAACCTGGTTATGTGCTTTTATCATGGAGATCCTACACCAGTTCTATGCTGTCTTTTTCTGGACTTCTCTTATTATATGAGAGAAACTCCTTTTCCTGGAAGCCATGTTAAATCAATTTGTAGTAGATCACATTCTTTCCTAATAAAATGTGCCTAAGCTACACTATGATATGGGGCTTATCATATGAGTTACTCTGGTACCTCAGCTGATGAAGAATCCACCTGCAATGCAGAAGCCCCTGGTTTGAATCCTGGGTTGAGAAGATCCCCTGGAGACTGGATAGGCTACCCACCCCAATACTCATGGGCTTTGCTGGTGGCTCAGATGTTAAAGAATCCACATACAATGTGGGAGACATAAGTTTGATCCCTGAGTTGGGAAAATTCCCTGAAGGAAGGCATGGCAACCCACTCCAGTATTCTTGCCTGGAGAATCCCCATGGGCAGAGGAGCCTGGTAAGCTACAGACCATGTGGTCGCAAAGAGTCGAACACTGAGTAAACGCGACTGAGAACACACAGCATATGCTATGTTATATTTAAAGTCCCTGCTTTTGGTGAGGATTATTCTTGCCTGGAGAATCCCAGGGACAGGGAAGCCTGGTGGGCTGCTGTCTATGGGGTCGCACAGAGTCGGACACGACAGAAGTGACTTAGCAGCAGCCTCAGCATATTATATGACTATGAATATAAGCTGCATAACCTATACTTCAAAAACATAGATTCTGGGAACAAGACACTAAAATAGCAATCATAACACTGGGCTCATGAATTGTTTTGAAACATGAATTCATGGAACAAAAGAGCATGAAAATGTCTTTTGGTCTCTAGGCAGATTTGATGAACAAGCAAACCAAAATATTATGCTAGGACCTATATGGAACTATTAGGAGATTTGGGACTAGTCATTCTTCTTCTCTGTAAATGGAAATTAGCCAGAACAATATTGTTTCTCCTTTTGTTTCATTTATTTTTAACCTTCTATTGTTACTGTGATGCACTTACCAGCAGTGTCTATCCAGGAGAATTTTAAAAGTTAATAAAGCAGTAACAAAAGAGTTCCAGCTAAATGTGAAAAAAATGAAGACAACCAGATTACCCAGGGAAAACTAAAAAATAAACAGTGTTTTCATAATATTGAGTTTTTTTCTCCATATTACAGCTTTGCTTAATAGCAGAAAATAAAATATTGTGAGTGAGCAAATATTCAATTTCAAATATCTAGCACATTAGAATACAACCCCAACAGCAGTGGTTTATTATGCAGATAATAGGGGCCACAGTATTTTATTTCTTAATTATGAAATATTTTGCTTGAGAGTAGATTTGATTAAATTTGTGAGGTCTAGAACAATTTATTAAAATCAGAGCATCCAAATCATGAAGAAGTTAACACTCACCAGCTTCTGAGAAAATATTATCTCCATTAGAGTCACATTCATTAAAGGAATTTCTTTTGATTAGGCTTTGTCATCTTCAATGGAAATTTTCAGGGCCATTGAAAAATTGCACACATTATTTTCTGTGTCATTCTAAATTCTTTAGAGAGTGAATAAGGAAGCTGAATGGCTCTGTTAGACATTTCTCAGTCATCTTTAAATGGGTCATAGTTTTAAATAGGATATGTCAAATTGGAACGATGTGAACAAAATTATACCTAAATTTCACTGTATCATCTGCCTAATGAATTCTTAGCAGGGGGTCACTGTGTCATCAAATACTAATTGCAATTCATTTTTGAAAATGTCAAAATCAATGCATATTTTTCAACTGAAGCGGAGGTGAAAAATTAGCCCTCAAGAAATACTGAAAAAGAGGTAGCTGAACAATGGCCGTAGGTATTCAGTGTCTATAGCAAATGAAAAATCTATTTACTAATGTCTGATATATAATTTGTTGCTAAATTCAAGTTCCTTTTTTATTTAGTTCCATACCTGGGTTTTGAACAAGAATACATAATTAAAATAATCAAGCTATTGAAATATCTTTGACCTTCCAAATGTCCCATAACTTATGTTTTCTTATGTGCATAAAACTTATATTTCATGCAATAGTTATATTATTGCAGTGTTGACCTTTTCTTATTTTGATTATCTATTAATTTTTATCTCTTTTACTCTTTATCAGTTTGAAATTGTACATTCTATTTTAAATGTTCAGTTTCTTAGTTAAAAACTTTACATGTACATTTTACTAACCAAATTTCATAAAATTAGATCTGCATTCTCCTTCTGAGCAATATAAAATATTATTAGGATTTCATGCCTTCTGAGCCATCTTTCTTCTAAAATGGCATTGTGTCTGCATTTTAATTCCATCTTTATAACCCCCAAAATCTAGCATCAAATATTTGTTTAGTGTCAATACTTGTTTAGATTCACCACCATTTTTACCTATTTCTGATATTACAGTAAGATATATGCCTATTTCTGAATGCTGTCACTTAAAAAAATACAATAACTTCACTGAAAGTCTGTTAACATTAGGCTCTATGCTCTTGTTTATTTATAATATTTTTATTTTTCCTCAATTTTGTTTTATGGTTATTTGTGTATACAATTCTAGGCTGAAAATTAGTTTCTTCCATTTTTTCTTCAAGGAAATTATTTAATTTCCATTTTTTTCATTGAAAATTCTGTTCTCATTTAATTGCCATGTTTTTAGGAAATCTAAATGAAAATTATATATATATATTTTTGATCTGGACTGTTATAGTTTATTGTGAATTATGCTTTTCATCAGGGCAGCATTGCTGGATTTATTATTTATTACACTCTGAGTAGTGCTTTCTAGTTTTGCTTTTAATAGCTTGATACATATTAGCACATCCTTTTTATTTGTAAAGTTTCTACATCATTTTGTTCTGTGTATCAAGTGTCTTGTAAATAATAGATAATTCTATTGCTTAAATATTTTTAAAACAAGTTTAAATTTATGTTTATGTTAATGTATTTGAGCTTCTAACATCAATTTACATTAAAAATATTTTTTCTGTTGTCCTTACCAGTTTCCATTTTTTGATGCATTTGTAGCATGTTAAGGCCATCAGCTCATAATTAGCCTCCAACTAATAAAAATAAATGAAAAAAAATGAACATTATATTTTAAAATCTTTTCCTTACATTTGATACTTCATAATTTTATCTTTGCTGACAAAGGTCCATATAATCAAAGCTATGGTTTTTCTAGTAGTCATGTATAGATGTGAGAGTTGGACCATAAAGAAGACTGAGCTTTGAAGAATTAATACTTTTGAACTGTGGTGTTGGAGAAGTCTCTTGAGAGTCCCTTGAACTGCAAAGAGACCAAATCAGTCAATTGTAAAGGAAATCAATCCTGACTACTCATTGGAAGGACTGATGCTAAAGCTGAAACTCTAATACTTTGGCCACCTGATGCGAAGAGTCGACTCATTAGAAAAGACCCTGATGCTGGGATAGATTGAAGGAGGGAGGAGAAGGGGACAAAGGATGAGATCGTTGGATGGCATCACCTACTCAATGGACTTGAGTTTGAACAAATTCTGGGAGATGGTGAAGGACAAGCCTGGCATGCTGCAGTCTATGGGTCACAAAGAGTCAGACACAGCTGAGCGACTGAACAACAACTATATTTTTACCTGAATGTATTTGGATTTATTCAACAAATCTTTGTTGTTGTTATTTAGTTGCTAAGTTGTGTCTGACTCTTTTGAGACCCCATGGACTGTACCCTACCAGGCTTCTCTGTCAATGGGCTTCCCCAGGCAAGAATACTGGAGTGGGTTGCCATTTCCTTTTCCAGGGAATCTTCCCACTCCAGGGATCAAACTCATGTCACCTGCATTGGCAGGCAGGTTCTTTACCACTGAGCCACCAGGGAAATGTTTGCTAAGTCATTAACTGTTCTAAGACTGTTGGATGCATCAGTTTTGGACTCATGGTGCCTCAATTTGGGGAATGACACCCTCCATCAATTCTTGACATAGCTCAGCTGGTATTCCTTAACAATGCTTCCTTCTCTTACACTCCATGACTTCCTAGACCTTTTCTAAGATATGTGTTAGACAGTATTGATCTGCATACATGTCTCTCAAACTGTCTTTCATAATCTTCCATCATTGCCTTTCTGTGGTAATCACTGAATATGTCTTTTTGCTGATATACATATATATATATATAGATAGATAGATATAGATATAGTTGTGTCTTCTCTTAGGCTGAATATAAAATGCTGCTTTAATATATTAATTTTAGGCATTTCTTATTTCTTAATATACTTATTTAGAGATATAAATTTCAATCAGAGAATTGCTTTAAGTACATCATGTAATTTTATTATAACTCTTCATTTTCATTTATCTCTAAATATTTTCAAATTTCCATTGTAATTTCCCATTTGATCCACTGGCATTTAAGAATAAGTTGTTTAATTTTCATTTAGTTGCAAGTTTCCTCCTAATAATGATTTATAATTTTATAGAGGGTAAAGAATATATTTTGTATTATTTCAATGCTTTTTAAATGTTTATTGGTGCTATTTTTAGGGCTCCACATATGGTTTATCATGGATAATGTTTCTGGTACACTTGAGAACACTGTATGTGCTTTGCTGAGTAGAGTGTTCTGAGATGTCTATTCAGTTCACTTAGTTTATACTGCTGTTGTAGCTTTCCATTTCCTTGTCGATCTGCCTAGTTTTTCCATCCTTATTGAAAGAGGAATATTAAAATTTCAAACTATAATTTTGAATAACCTATTTTCCTTTGATTTTGTCAGTTTTATCCTAATGCATTTTGGAACTTTGCTGAATACTGTTATATGTACTTAATTTTTAAAATATATTCCTGTTCAATTTACTCAACATTATATACTCTCCCTCTTATCTCTAGTAACATGCCTTGTTTTAAAGTTTTACTTTCTTAATATTAATAAAGCCACTTTAGCTCTCATTATTGTTCTTCACATAGTGTATCTTTTTCTAGTATTTTTCTTTCAATATGCCTTTATGTGAATCTAAATTGTCTCCCTTGTAAACAGCATAGTTGGATGTTGATTTTATTTATCAAATTTCACAGTCTTTGACTTTCAGTTGTTTTATACAACCATTCATATTTAATGCTATTATTGATATGGCTGAATATATATATATGTCCAATTTTTCTTTTCTTTTTGTTTCTATATGACTCATGTTTTTGTGCTTCTGTTCTTTTTAAACTGTGTTCCTTTTTTTCAAATAAATATATTCTAGTGCAATATTTTAACTTCTTAAATGATATTTAATTACATTGTTTAGTTATTTTTGTGGTTGTTCTATGGATTAAAAGTGGCTATTAAAACCACCAAAATCTGCTTCACATTTGCACTGACTTGAATGCGGTGAAAGTTAGAAACTTTATTTCCATATACCTCCACTCTCTCCTCCACTTGTGTCTGCTGTTATTCTCATAAGTATTAGATTTATATATAACCTACACTTGGAAAAGACCCTAATGCTGGGAAAGATTGAAGGCAGGAGAGAGAGTACGATAGAGGATGAGATGGTTGGATGGCTTCACTGACTCAATGGACATGAGTTTGAGCAAGCTCCAGAGTTGGTGATGGACAGGGATGCCTGGCGTGCTGCAGTCCATGGGGTCGCAAAGAGTTGGACATGACTGAGCAACTGAACTGATAACCTACCAACATATTGTTAAAATTGTCATTTCATATAATCTTATGGTTTTTTAGAAATCTTATGGCTTTTTAGAGAGAGAAGAGAGAGAAGCTTACCTAGTAGCTCAGCTGATAAAGGACCGGCCTGACATGCAGGAGACCCACCACCCACTCCTGTATTCTTGGGCTTACCCGGTGGCTCAGACGATAAAAAAATCTGTCTGCAATACGAGAGACCTGGGATCAGTCCCCTGGGTTGAGAAGATCCCCCAACCCACTCCAGTATTCTTGCTTTGAGAATCTCCATAGACAGAGGAACCTGGTGGGCTACAGTCCATGGGGTCACAAAGAGTAGGACATGACTGAGCAACTAAACACTTAGAGAGAGAGAGAGTTTATAATTCATTATATTAACCTTCTAATTCATTTCTGTTTATCTTCATTCTTTATGTGAACTCCAGTTACTGTTGAAAAAATCATTTTTCAATGCAGTTTTCTTTCTTTTTTGGTAATAATTGAATTTATTTTTATTTTTGGTAAACATAGTTTGTTTTTAATACCCTAAACACACTTTTATAAATAATAGACTATAAAGGTTTGGAAGAGTAAATGGCAAAATTGGAGCCATTGATCCATTTTTAGCAACACAGATTTTTTTGGGGGTGGGGGCTATTTACAGAAAACACTGAAATTATCTACAGTATTTTTCAGTTAATTCTGTCCTCATAGTTTCCATGGAGATGAAGAAAGATGTGAATGTCATGGGGTGGGTATAGCGTGACCAATTTAGGTCACAAAGAAGCATACTGCTTTCCTGGTGGCAGAGCACCCATTTATTTCCAGAGTCAGTTCCTAGTAACAGCATCTTTGCTTGATATTGGTGATTTTGTTGTTTATTTAGTTGTTTATTTTTTCTAGTGACTGGTTGAACTATCTCCATGAACTCTATTCCCCTTGCTTTATGCTGCCTTTGATGCCCCAGTTCAGATTTTTTTGTTTGTTTTCACTTTTTAAACTGGCTACTTAGAGTCACCACTGGGTTGGTATATGCTTCTCATTGGTCACAGGCTGTACCTAAGCCACTTTAGTCAGTTAGAGTTTTTTTTTTTTTTTTTCTCTTTGACTCTTATTTGTGTGACTTAGAAGCTGCTACGGGGAGTTTATATTTTTTGCTTCATATTCAGACAATGACTGATTGCTTGTGGGGGTTGTTCTCTGATCACTCCTGAGAAGGTGAATCCTTGAACATGCACAGTCCTGCAGACTGACAGGGATGTATGCAATTTTAGTTTTGTCTGACTTCCTAAGAGTTGCCCCTAAGTAAGAGAAGTTCATGCTTCAGCCAGTTTTCATTAGAGATTGTGCTTAAGGTCCTTGTGCCTGCAAGGCTTCTTCCTTGCATTGATGGATCTGTGTGTCAGCTGGGAAATTATTTTGAACTAATTCATGTCCTGCTCTGCTGCTCAGCAGGTCAACCCATCCCATGCCACGTGGCTTTTCCCAACCCCCAGGGGTCAGAGGCTCCTTTGATGCCAGGATTATTTTTCTTGGCTGACTTGATTCTCTCTGATGAATTTCTAGCTGCTGTGTTCTTTCACTTGTTGCCGCTGGTATCATGAAGCTACCAAGATCCACATATCTGCTCCCCACCAAGCTCTTCATTCTTTTTGACAATGTCTTTGAGTATAACCTTCTTCATGCTCTGTTTTAAAGTCTGCTTAGGCACATCAGGGGATATCTTTGTACTGCTGACTTACCTCTCCCCTTGGAAAGAAACTCTGCATCAAAACAAAGAAGCTGGGAGTGTGGGGAGCAGTTCATTTCTCCTGAGAGACACCCCTACTCAATGAACAGGCATTACTGGGGTGGGGCAGGGTGAACTCTCATTTCCTTAACTTGCCCTTCTCAGCATTAAATCTCCTCCCTATAAGTGAGCTGTGATAGGATCCAGCAGGTCTTTGGGATTCATAGGCTTTGCTGCTTGGGAATGAAGCTTCCCTCCTAATATGGGCAGAGTGGGAAAGGGATCCTCCATCTTTTAGCCCAGTCCACCAAGGGTAAATTTTCTGCAACAAGGGGCTGGAGTGGAAAGGTAGCATAGATGGAGTGAAGAAGTGCCAGCAGTCTGTCACTGCAAGGGTAAAACTCTAGTCTTAAACTAGAAACTAGAGGATGAGAGTCCCTTTATTCTTGGCCATTCCCATACAGATGCTCTCCAATAGAGCATCTGGAGGAGGGCTCGGGTAACATGGGGAACAGGTGAGGAAGCAGGTTGCAGCTGAGTAGCTGTACTTACCAAGATTTAAGAGATTCTCTTAAATGAATGTTTCTCCATGTGTCATATGCCCTTATGTCAGTTTCCTGAAAGTTAAACCATTATATTACACATATAGTTTTTACCAATTAAATAGCTTTTTTTTTTTTTTTTGCTGGGGAGAAGTTCTGCCAGGCTCCTCACTCTATCATTCAAGAAAATGAAAGTGTCAGTCGCTCAGTTGTGTCCGACTCTTTGAGACCCCATGGACTGTAGCCCACCAGACTCTTCTGTCCATGGAATTCTCCAGGCAAGACTACTGGAGTGGAAAGCCATTCCCTTCCACAGGGAATTTCTCAACCCTGGGATCAAACCCGGGTCTCCTGCAATGCAGGCAAATTCTCTACCCTCTGAGCCACCAGGGATCATTCCAGAAACCCTACCTCAGTACCTGTCTTTTAATGTGAAAACTTCACCTTGGGGACCCCAGGTCCACGCAGGAGAATGTTTTTCTCTACAAGCCTATATGAATAATTTTAAATTCTGAAGCATCAAAACTAATATCCTGACACTTTCTTGGAATCACATTTTTTTATTAGGCCTATGTTGTATATTCCCTTCGAAATAACTTCTCGGAGGTCCCATCTTTATGTGGGGCTCTCAGTATAAATTTGTCCCAAACTTGGTGTGAACTCAGCACCAGTTTCTCATGCTTATACAGAAATACATATCATATTCTTTAATTTCCAGGAAGTTGTTCTCTTCCAGATGAAGAATCAAACCTCAATATAATTTTCATCTTCAGTTCCCTTTTTTCTGTTACTTTCTTGAAGTTCCAAATATTGATTTTAAAAGGATGTTTATTGTAGTAAACCTATCATTTTATGTTTTGTTGTGTGAAGATTTTCTAATTAACTGATGCTTTATTCAGATTATATAATTCTCCATTAATCAGCACAACAGAGCAGTTATATTGTTAAAATATATAGTGTGTGGTAAGTCAATATATGATTATATTATACTTGAAAATGTGAAGAATATACTTGACCAGTTATTCTCTTTTCAAACATGGTTCTTTGTAGATATTTTATTTTAATTGCATAATAAAAACTAATCTTTAATATTTACTTAATTCATAAATTTATTAGAATAATTATAATTCCATTTTATATTTTACAATGTATATGTTTATAATAGCATAGTGAAATATGCGATGTGAAATACTGAGATTCACCCCCCACCATATACACATATATTTGTTCTTCATTTCCTCTTGAATTTTGCTGAGAGCTTACTAAAAGGTAAGGTAATTTAAAACCAGAATTGTGTATGTACTTATACTTGGAGAAATTGAGATTTTTTTCTATTCTGAAATATGAGTGAAATAAACTTGATAAAAGAAAATTAAAATTGTATTTTTTTAATGTGAAACTTACAAACCATAAAATGAACATGTTTACACTGTTATAAGCTAGAAAGTGGAGAGTTATTCAATTATTCTAATGAACTTATGAATTAAGTAAATATTACAGGTTTTTTAGGTTTACTATTTTACTAAAATATCCATATTCCGGGGCCATAGGCACTGTTTTATGGTACTCAGAGAAGGTCAGCTGGGCCCTGTCACCCTCTGCTGTCTTCACTATTGATGTCTATGATGAACTGGGATACGGATGCTGGGAGGGGCTGAGAAGGACAGTCTGTTCTTCAGGTGCTACAGGTTCACTGCTGGTGGGACTCAGCCACTCCTGCATGTGGCTTGGGCTCTCAATACCAGAAATTAGCTGGGGCTTCAACCACTTCACACAGTTACCACCCCCATGGAAAGCAAAACAGGCACCTGTCCATTTTCAGTCCCTTCCAGACTGCAGTCTAGTGTGCAGGAACCATGGATTCTCCCCCAGGTCCCACAGGAAAGAAACACAACAGGGGTGTAAAAGGCAGCTTCATCAAGTCCTTTCTCAGCCTCAGCCCAGACCTTCCTTACACACCCTTCCACTGCAGCATGACTTCACGGGTGTACCACCTATGTGCTTGCCCAGGATCCCAGCCTACGAAGAGCCTCTCATTTGGATTAGTGCTCTCTTGTCACCATCTTGAAATCCTTAATGATTTTTTAATAAGGAGACTTCCATTATTATTTTGAACTGGGCCTCACAAAATTTTGTAGCTGGTGTTGATTTTATGTGCAGCTGGCTATGTCATTGAAAGAAAGTCCTCAGGGAAGTCATCTTCTTCTAGAGATCAGACGAAAAATAAGGACTACCCTGGTGTTTTTGGTTCCCTAAATTTCTTCCTGGACCTTTGCACCATTCCTGTGGAAAATGGCCCAATCTGGTTTGAAATTTTATCTTTAGCCTTTTTTGTCCCTCCCTGTAAATGCTTTCAAGTCTCTCAATTCTTGAAAGGATTTGTTTAATCTCTGGCACTGGGGGTCTGCTCTTCTCATTTGGTGGCATTTACAGCTTTTGATTAAAGTCATCCTGCTTGCACCCCTGCCGCAGTGCCTACCCCCCAGACCCCACACTAATGTGTGCAAACGTGTGCATACACACAGTCAGTGAAATCCACTGACTCATAAAAACAACTTAAAAAAACACTCCAAAAATGCTAGTTTTATCACTCTTAAGTTCCCCTTTTTAAAAACTGAAATAATATGTCTGCTTTTGATCTATAGCAAATGCCAGCAGAATTGTTAAACTGAGAATGTGCTTTTAAAAAAAAGCAACAATTCAAGCTCTTGGGACTTGATCAGTGTGTAAAGCCTCCTTGTTGTTACTCTCGGGGAGAAATCTTAATCTACCTTAAAATGCTAGAATGTCACTGATCTTTCATATTAAAATCTGCCACATCTTTCTAAAGAAGGGAATTATCCCAGTGATCTGGCAAGATTTTCCCTTTTTGTCAGACCCCATACTGCTTTGAAGATGAGACATCAGGGAGACTGTGCTGAAGAAATTTCTCCAAGCCTGCTCCTCCAATCCTACAAAGGCCACTCTCTGTTGTATACTATGCTTGGGGAAGTCTCCTTTTTATAAGGAGCTGTTTTAATTTTCTATTGTTTCTGAAAGAAATTAATACAAAAGTGCCACTTAAAGCAACACAAAAGTATTACCTTACAGATCGGGAGGTCAGACCACCAAAATGTGTCTTGTTTGGCTAAAGCCAAGGTATCCACAGACCAGGGTGTGTTTTTAGAGTTTCTAGGAGAGAATCCGTTTTCTGGATTTTCCAGCTTCTAGAGACTGTCTGGTATTCATGGATTGTGCTCCCCTTCCATCTTGAGAGACAGCAATGACTGGTCAAGTCTCTCTTGGCATTACTTTAGTATTGATTCTCCCACTTACCTCTTCCATGTTTTGAAGGATCTAATGAGCCCATTGTACTCAACAAGATTATCCAAGATAACTCCCTAGTTTAAGTCCAGTTAGTTTACAACCTCAATTTCATCTTCAACTTTAATCCTATCATGCCATACAACTTACGTATTCACAGGTTTTAGGCTTTAATAGGTAGAATCCTTTGAGAAGGACATAACTTTGTCTACCATAGTGCTTTCTTTTTTTTCCACATAATTTCCTGAACATAAACATTGGAAATGAATTAAAATCAAGTGAATAGATTAGTCCATTTTTATACCACTTCAAGGGAGTGTCCTGTAAAGGGTATCAGACCTTTTACAGTAAAGTGTAGGCAGCTAAGTGGCACAACATATCAACTTTAAACATCTGCATCATCACTCATGTATGCTTCAGAACCACAGTATCCAGGAATTCAAATAATTCTAAACTTCTCTAATATTTCCAGAATAATATTCCAGAGTCAATATTTTTATGCTAGAGAATGTCAATTTTAGTTGATGATATTTTGCTTTAATTACAGTTGTCTATAATCTTATGAAATTTTTGTAAATTAACTTTTTCAGAGTGGAAAGCAAAATAAAAACATTAGAAAAGAAAATATAAGAAAAAGGTGATAAAGTTAACATTGAATACATGTAGATGTGAAAATGGTGTAAGTCATATATATCAATATAACACATTTTTTTCTCAAATACACATATATGCACACACATATCCTTAGGTTATGGGATATAGAAAGAAGAATGAATGATCACGTGGTTTCTACTTCTTGCCTCAGGAAATCTCACTGAATCCCCCTATCTACCCAAATTTACTGAAGGCAATAATTCTACAAAGCTTTGAAACACTCTTAGGCAGAATTAATTAAAATCAAGAACTCCTTCCATATCCTCTTAAGTGATTGTGCTCTAATAAATTCTGATGAAAGCTTTAGTCAGGTTTTTGAGATAACTATTGTATGGTTGTGTATGTGTTGTGCTTGTTTGTGTGTACTTAAGACGGCATGTTCAGGATTTGAAAATTTCATGTCATCTTATATTTTAATATTGACATGTCTTGTACAAAGGAATAAATACAAGATTACTGCTCTAATTTCAAAATTTTACCTGCTTTTTTTTAAACAAACATATTTGCTCTTTTAAAGATTTGCATAGGTAGAACAAAGGAGATAATAATGCACCTAAAGTATATTTTTCATATATATATATATATATATATATATGCATATGTGTGTGTATATGTGTATGTCATGGTAAATACTATTATTAACTCCTATATTAGTCAAACTACATAAGAAAAAATAAAAATCCAACAGCATCGAAACATGTATATTATCTAGGGTGAAACAGATCACCAGTCCAGGCTGGATGCATAAGACAAGTGCTCGGGCCTGGTGCACTGGGAAGACCCAGAGGGATCGGGTGGAGAGGGAGGTGGGAGGGGGGATCGGGATGGGGAATACATGTAAATCCATGGCTGATTCATGTCAATGTATGACAGAAACCACTACAATATTGTAAAGTAATTAGCCTCCAACTAATAAAAATAAATGAAAAAAAAATCCCAATGGCATAGCACAGTTGGCATTTATTTTTCACAAACTTAATGGTCTGCTGAGGTAACTCTTCTTTACCTCTGTTTAGGTAAGTGATTCTCTGCTTTATGCATCTTTTCCACTTCCCATGAACTGGGACTACTCAGGTTCTGCCTGCTTTTCTAAGGGCAATGAGAGAAGATGAAATGGTCACAGTGAACTTCGCAAGCACATTTCAAGGCTCTACTTGAATCAAGTGATTGCATTTTATTGTTCAGACCAAGTTTAACATGGGTGACCCCAAAATCAAGAGAGAGCAATTTTGCAACTTACGAACTACTGAAGGAACAGCAAAGCTCCATGGCAAAGGGCATGCATAGAAAAAAAGGATAAACAAATGGAGTCAAGAATTTACTGTGACCCAATTTCATTTTTTTTCTCTTTCCTGAAATGGATAAAAAATTTGATAGTGGCTGAATTATTGCTATATAGTCAAAAACAAAATGTTCCAGTGAGAGAAACTTCTGTTGATGACAACTACTGGTCAGTGTTAGTATTCCTTAAAAAGATTCATCTGATTTTCAAAATAATTTTTGTGGTTAAGATAATAATGACTATAGAAAGTTGGGAAATTTGTGTATATCAAGTAATTTATTAAGTGCTTTATATTCATTACATAATTTAAAGTCTTTAAAGACATTATGTTTTTCTATTCAGATATAGATCCTGAGACATATATTTCTATGCCCAGTAATATCCAGTTACTATATATTGTTGCTGAAATATGAACTCATGTCTTCACTGACAGCTAAATATTTACAATAATATTGTAAAATATTTTGCTTAAAATATTTCCACACACTGTTATTTCTGCTTTGTGAGTTATATACTTTTTATTGTGCTCTATTGCTCTCTCAGGAGAAGAAATGGCAACCCACTCCAATATTCTTGCCTAGAGAATCCTGTGGACAGAGGAGTCTGGTGGACTGCTGTCCATGGGGTCGCACAGAGTCAGACGTGACTGAAGTGCCTCAGCATGCATGCATGCACTGGAGAAGGAAATGGCAACCCACTCCAGTGTTCTTGCCTGGAGAATCCCAGGGACAGAGGAGCCTGTGGACTGCTGTCTGCGGGGTCGCACAGGTGGGACATGACTGAAGAGACTTAGTAGCAGTAGCAGCATCTCTCTCTCTTTTATTTGTGCAGAGAAGAAGGGAAGGAAAAGTGGAATATGATGAGATATCTTGTGATAATTACCTTCCCAAATATAACTGGCAATCAGCTAGATGAAAAACAGGTATAGAGTATTGTTTGAAAAATTAACTCTAGAAATGTGCAGGCAAGTCTTTTGTTTAATGTGAAAGCAACTTGATATATGTTCATGTGTAATATAGTCATTCAGAAGATTTTTTTTTAACATCTTGTACCTTAGTATAGTGAAAGTAAAGGTCACTTAGTCGTGTCTGACTCTTTGCCACCCAATAGACTATATAGTCCATGGAATTCTCCAGGCCAGAATACTGGAGTGGGTAGCCATTCCCTTCTACAGGGGAACTTCCCAAACCAGGGATCAAACCCAGCTCTCCCATATTGCAGGCGAATTCTTTACCAGCTGAGCCAGGAGGGAAGCTGTGAGGTGAAAATGAAAGTTTCTCTCAGTTCTGTCAGACTTTTTGTGACCCCATGCACCACACAGTCCATGGAAATCTCCAGGTCAGAATACTGGAGTGGATAGCTGTATCTTTCTCCAAGATATCTTCCCAACCCAGGGATCAAACCCAGGTCTCCCGCATTGCAGGCAGATTCTTTACCAGCTGAGCCACAAGGGAAGCCCAAGAATACTGGAGTGGGTAGTGGATCTTCCCAACCCAGGAAGAGAACGGGGGTCTTCTGCATTGCAGGAGGATTCTTTATTAGCTGAGCTACCAGGTATAGTTCATGGGTCAAATATATTTCAAGAAAAGCTATCCTTTTCCTCTTTTTCTTTTATCTGTTTTTCATTTTCTATATGAGATATTCACTTTGAACATTAATTATATAACAATATTTTTATCAAAATAGGCCATATTTATTTATTGTGTAACATGTGCCAGGCACTCTTCTAAGAGCATTGCATGTTAACCTTTGTGTGCTTCACAGCAAATCTATATGGTATAATGGAAAAACATAAGCCCATGGGAATGGGAATTAAATAATATTTTGAAGTTTTTCCCACTATAAAGTGGAATAGCATTTTTTACATGCAGACAGTTGATTTCTACAGTTTAAGATATGAACTATTGTGCAGTATAACACTTCTAGAATATAAAACTTTGCTAAGATTACAGTATTCTCTACTCTATCATCTTTTACTAATTGCCAGAAGAAAATCTGGATGTTACATACATTCCTGATACTATTTGGGTTTTTTTTTTTTTTTTTTTTTTTTTACAGATTATTTAGTTTTTATTGTTCAGGCACTCAGCTGTGTCTGACTCTTTGATTCCCACGGACTGCAACATGCCAGGCTTCCTGTCCTTCACTATCTCCTGGAGTTTGCTCAAACTCATGTCCATTGAGTAGATGATACCATCCAACCATCTCAGCCTCCAGCACCACTTTCTCCCCCTGCCCTCAATCTTTCCCAGAATCAGGATATCTTCCAATGAGTCATTTCTTTGCATCAGGTGGTCAAAGATTTGTAGCTTCAGCTTCATCATCAGTCCTTACAATGAATATTCAGGTTTGATTTGTTTTAGGATTGACTGGTTTGATCTCCTTGCATTCCAAGGGACTCTCAAGAGTCTTCTCAAACACCACAGTTCAAAAGCATCAGCTCTTAAGCACTCAGCCTTCTATAGGTCCAACCCTCACATCCATACATGACTACTGGAAAATCATAGCTTTGACTATATGGACATTTGTCGGCAAAATAATGCATCTGCTTTCTAATATGCTGTCTAGGTTTGTCATAACTTTTCTTCCAAGGAGCAAGCGTCATTTAATTTCATAGTTGCAGTCACTATCTGCAATGATTTTGGAGCCCAAGAAAATAAATTCTGTCACTGTTTCCATTGTTTCCCCATCCATTTGTCATGAAGTGATGCCATGATCTTACTTTTTCAAATGTTGGTTTTAAGCCAACTTTTCCACTCTCCTCTTTCACCATCATAAAGCTCTTTAGTTCCTCTTCACTTTCTGCCATTTGGGAGGTGTCATCTGCATATCTGAGGCTATTGATATTTCTCCCAGCAATCTTGATTCCTGCCTTTGATTCATCCAGCCCGGCTTTTGCATGATATACTGTGCATGGAAGTTAAATGAGCAAGATACAACCTTGATGTACCCCTTTCCCAATTGTGAACCAGTCAATCCATTGTTCCATGCCTGGTTATAACTGTTGCTTCTTGACTTGCATACAGATTTCTCAGGAGGCAGTATGGTGATCTGTTATTCCCATCTCTTTCAGACTTTTCCCACAGTATGTTGTGATCTACACAGTAGAGGCTTTACTGTAGTCAGCGAAGCAGAAGTAGATGTTTTTTCTGGAATTCTCTTGCTTTCTCTATGATCCAGTGGATGTTGGCAATTCAATTTCTGGTTTCTCTGCCTTTTCTAAATCCAACTTGCACATCTAGAAATTCTCAGTTCAAGTACTGCTGAAGCTTAGCTTGAAGGATTTTGAGTATTACCTTGCTAGCATGTGAAATGAGTGCACTTGTGAGGAAGTTTAAACATTCTTTGGCATTGCCCTTCTTTGGGATTGTAATGAAAACTGACCTTTTCCCCTCCTGGCCACTGCTGAGTTTTCCGAATTTTATGGTATACTGAGTGCAGCATTTTGACAGCATCATCTTTTAGGATTTGAAATAGCTCAGCTAGAATTGACCTCCACTAGCTTCGTTCGTAGAAATGCTTCCTAAGGCCCACATGATTTCACACTCCAGGATGTCTGGCTCTAGGTGAATGACCACACCATGCGGTTATCCAGGTCATTAAGACCTTTTAATACAATTACATCAAATATGTCAAAAGTTTTAAGTTGTAGAAATTCCTGACATATATTCAGTGAGCACTTGCAAGCTATTTAATTGGTAACAGTGGGTATTAAAATGGCATTTTTGAAATATGATGAAATCTGTATTATTTTTAAAAGGTGCATTAAAACCCTAGGTAGGAAATGAGTTCAGATGGTTAGGTACATTCATCCAGTGTTAATTGTTATTCTTGCTGAGATTTAAGACATGCTCAGCCACTATATATAACTCCCATCAAGTATGATATATATTACCTTCCAGCAGCTGAGGGCAAGGCCAGATCTCTCTATGAAAAAGGCCAAAATTTTTACTACACACAAAGGAAAGACTGAAGTCAATTCCATTTGTCATCATTGCCGTACTTTTTCCTTTCCCAAAGTGGACAGTGACCTTATACTCTGTGCTTTATTAGACTACATATTTTGGGTGCTGTGCTAAGTTGCTTCAATCATATCTGACTCTTTGTGACCCCAGGGACTGTAGTCCACCAGGCTTCTCTCTCCATGGGATTCTCAAGCAAGAATACTGAAGTAGGTTACCATTTCCTACTCCAGGGCATCTTTCCCACCCAGGGATAGAACCCATGTCTCAGATTCTTTACCACTAGCTTGCATTAATGAAAAATTTGGTCCTTTTTATGTGTGATGAAAATATTAGAATTTTGGTAAGGATTAAAGCACTTCTTTATTTTTATTCTATTTTGTTTTTGTGGTAATCATAAGATTACCCTGATGAAAATAGTAAGCTAATGTATGTAATTTAATCTTACCAAAACATGTTTCACCATTAAAGCAAAATATTAAAGTGGCTGATTCTGTAACTCACATTTTTAATTTCTTTAAAATTAAGAATGTCGACATTTATTAAATCTGCAATCATATGTACATATATATGTATATATCTGTATATATGCATAATATAAGTCCTTCCCCTGTGACTGAACAATATAGAATCTACCTCCAAAGCAGGAAACCCAGATTTGATCCCTGTGTTGTGAAGATCCCTGGAGGAGGGCATGACACAATCCACTCCAGTATTCTTGCCTGGAGAATCCCATGGACAGAAGACTCTGGTGGGCTACAGTACATAGGGTCTTATGAGCACTTTCAAAGAGTTGGACATGACTGAAGCAACTGTACATGCATGCATGCATAATATATATGTATATATATATATATATATATATACATATATATCTCCAAACATACATATACATATTTTATATGTATATATCTATAGTATATATATGAAACATTAGATTTTTAGCCAGAAGGGCAATAACTGAAATCAGATTGATTATATTCTTTGCAGCCAAAGATGGAGAAGCTCTATACAGTCAGCAAACACAAGACCGAGAGCTGACTGTGGCTCAGATCATGAACACCTTATTGCAAAATTGAAACTTAAATTGAAGAAAATAGGGAAAAACAGTCAGGTATGACCTAAGTCAAATCCCTTACAATTATACAAAGGAAGTGACAATCAGATTCAAAGGATTAGATCTGATAGACAGAGTGCCTGAAGAATTATGGACAAAGGTTTGTGACAATGTACAGGAGGCACTTATCAACACCATTCCCCAAGAAAAAGAAATGCAAAAAAGGCAAATGGTTGTCTGAGGAGGCCTTACAAATAGCTGAGAAAAGAAGAGAAGCTAAAGGCAAAGGAGAAAAGAAAAGATATACCCATTTGAATGCAGAGATCCAAAGAATAGTGAGAGATAAGAAAGCTTTCCTCAGTGATCAATGCAAAGAAATAGAGGAAAACAATAAAATGGAAAAGACTAGAGATCACTTCAAGAAAATTAGAGATACTAAGGGAACATTTCAAGCAAAGATGGGCACAATAAAAGACAGAAACGGTATGGACCTAACAGAAGCAGAAGATATTAAGAACAGGTGGCAAGGACACACAGAACTATACAAAAAAGATCTTCATGACCCGTATAACAGCGATGGTGTGATCACTCATCTAGAGTCAGACATCCTGGAATGCAAAGTCAAGTGTGCCTTAGGAAGCATCATTATGAGCAAAGTTAGTGGAGGTGATGGAATTCCAGTTGAGCTATTTCAAATCCTAAGAGATGATGCTGTGAAAGTGCTACACTCAATATGCCAAAAATCTGGAAAACTCAGCAGTGGCTGCAGGCCTGGAAAAGGTCAGTTTTCATCCCAATCCCAAAGAAAGGCAATGTCAAAGAACGCTCAAACTACCTCACAATTGCACTCATCTCACATGCTTGTAAAGTAATGCTCAAAATTCTCCAAGCCAGGCTTAAACATTACATGAATCATGAACTTCCAGATTTTCAGGATTGATTTAGTAAAGGCAGAGGAACTAGAGATCAAATTGCCAGCATCCACTGGATCATCAAAAAAGCAAGAGAGTTGCAGAAAAACATCTATTTCTGCTTTATTGACTACACCAAAGACTTTGACTATCTGGAACACAGCAAACTGTGGAAAATTCTTAAAGAGATGGGAATACCAGACCACGTTACCTGCCTCCTGTGTAATTTGTAAGCAAGTCAAGAAGCAACAGTTAGAACTGGACATGGAACCACAGACTGGTTCCAAATTGGGAAAGGAGTACGTCAAGGCTGTATATTGTCACCCTGCTTATATAAATTATATGCAGAGTACATCATGAGAAACACTGGGCTGGAAGAAGCACAAGCTGGAATCAAGATTGCTGGGAGAAATATCAATAACCTCAGATATGCAGATGACACTACCCTTATGGCAGAAAGGGAAGAAGAACAGAAGGGCCTCTTAATGAAAATGAAAGAAGAGAGTGAAAAGATTGTCTTAAAGCTCAACATTCAGAAAACTAAGATCATGACATCTTGTCCCATCACTTCATGGCAAACAGATGAGGAAATAATGGAAATAGTGACAGACTATATTCTTGGGGGCTCCAAAATCACTTCAGATGGTGACTGTAGCCATGAAATTAAAAGACACTTGCTCTTTGGAAGAAAAGTTAAAGACCAAGTAGACAGAATAGTAAAAAGCAGAGACATTACTCTACCAACAAATGTTCGTCTAGTCAAAGATATGGTTTTTATAGTAGTCATGTATGGATGTCAGAGTTGGACTATAAAGAAAGCTGAATGATGAAGAATTGATGTTTTTGAACTGTGGTGTTGGAGAAGACTTTTGAGAATCCATTGGCCTGCAAGGAGATCAATCCAGTCCATTCTAAAGAAAATCAGTCCTGAATATTCATTGGAAGGACTGATGCTGAAGCTGAAACTCCCAATACTTTGGCCATCTGATTTGAAAAACTGACTCATTGGAAAAGATCCTGATGCTGGGAAAGATTGAAGGTAGGAGGAGAAAGGGACAGCAAAGGTTGAGATGTTTGGATGGCATTGCCAAGTCGATGGACATGAGTTTGAGCAGGTTCCGGGAATTGGTAATGGACAAGGAATCCTGGTGTGCTGCAGTCCATGGGGTCACAAAAAGTCTGACACAACTGAGCGACTGAAATGAGACTTTTAGCAAATATATAAGGTCTTTATTTATTTATTTATTGCATCTAAGTTAGCCAATTAGGACCATGGAAATAAAGTCTGGTTCTTTTTCCTCTGAAATTTTATTTTCAGAAGAAATCTCTTTTAAATGTCCAACCCCTTAACTATATTCTTGACATGTTTCCTGTGATTATGTTGTTGTACTGCCAATTTTAAGGACAATAGAATACATTTTTCTAATTGCTAAAAATTAAAATTATAAGTTTAAAACTGGCAATATATTTTGTCTTTGTCAAATCAATGAGCACCTTCAAATTGATAAAACCCCAAATTTTAGTTTTTTATATATTGTAAATATGTCTTTTTTCCCCATCAATGTTATTCCTGAAATATTCATTTTTGAAAGAAAAATTTCAGAAAATCAGATTGCGAGTTTGTGTCATGTGTGTGTGTGCAGGGTTGTGTTGGGGTATATGTGTGTGCATTGATTATTTTCCCCAAAAGTTAGGCTTATATCTCAGTGAATTGTTTCAGAATCTGTGCTTGAAATAAAGGGATGCTGTTTCTGCAAACAGATATCTAGTTCTAAAACTCTGAAAAGCCCATGTGGCTCTTTTCTAAACTCATATCAGTTATAATACCTTTGATCATACCACTCTGCTAAAGGTCAAAGCACTTTTACAGAAATATGGGTACTTTAATGTCAAGTCAGAAAGAGGCACTCCCCACATTAAAAAAGAGTTACTAACAGGTAAAACAACTCCCACATAGGCCTTGAAATGTTATTCATAAGATCATCCATCCTTTAATTAATAAGTTTACTTTTGAAGACTTCTATACAGAGATGGACAAATCCCTGGACAGCTGGTGAACTTTCTAGATCCCTTTTCATCTATCATCACATCTCAAAACACAGTTGAGTAAGAAGTTTTGTGTTATTTTAAGCAGTCTTTGTGTTTAAGATAAAATAAGGACTCACTTCTTTTTGCTCTAAGTAATCTGTTTTGGGAAATACATGAGAAGTTCTTCAATGAAAGTGATTGATTTCATGACTGATTTCACAAAACTGTCATAGGCCTGTCAATTATAAATGTGGATCTGCTCTACCTGTAAGTCCCATGAGGTTGCCACTCTCCATCACAAGGCAAAGGCGGGGAGAAGACAGACTCAATAACTTCAGTCTCACAAGCTGTTCTTTTTTGCTCCAAGAGGTGAAGTATAGTGAGAGGGATGGGCTAGCTGGCAAGTATGACAAAATTCCTCTCTCTGTAAGTCATTCTGAGACCCCAGGAGATGAAACTCCACCATCTTCATCAGGAAAAAGAGAGGGATAATAGCTGACTATAGAAGAATTAGTAAGTATGTACGCATGCATGCATGCACTGCTAAGTCATGTCCTACTCTTTGTGACCCCATGGACTGCAGTCCGCCAAGTTCCTCTGCCCATGGGATCTAGGCAAGAATACTGGAGTGGGTAGCCATGCCCTCCTTCAGGAATCTCTTCCCAACCCAGGGATCAAACCAGCACCTCTTACATGTCCTGCATTGGCAAGTGGGTTCTTTAAGCATTAATAATAAGTACAGTGATTAGTGCTAATCACTCACTCATGTCCTACTTGCAACTCCATGTACTGAATATAGACTGACAGGCTCCTCTGTCAATGGAATTCTCCAGGCAAGAATATTGGGGTGGGTAACCATTCCCTTCTCCAGGGGATCTTTCTGAGCCAGTGATCCAATGCAAGTCTCCTGCATTTCAGGCAGATACTTTACCCTCTGAGTCACTAAGGAAGCCCATTAATACATATATCTCTCACTAACATTGTACTTACAACTTCCACAGCTCCAGTCAGATCTCATGAATATAACCCTGTGCTCCATGCCCACAAAGCTTTCCCATTTACTTCCCATATATTTATCAACAGTTTGTATTTGGTACCTTCCAAAAGTGCAGGTAGCTTCTACTTTTTGTTGTTCTTTGAAAATAATTCACAAACTATATTTGTGAATTTAGGAAACCAAGAGATAAAAATTGAAATATTTTTTCTATATTCAAAGTAATCAATTATATTAATTTTAACACACTTACTTAGTCTTTTTTCAGGACGTGAGACTTTTTTAAATTTTACAGTGAGAAATTTTGGATACCTACCTTTGGAGGGTGGTGAAGCCTGATATTATCTACTACATGCAGTAGGCTGCATGAATACTATGTGCTGTCTATACATTTCTAACCATTCCTGGACCAAAAATCATTGGCAGTGATGACAGCTTTTTATATCTTTTTTATATCTTTATGTACATTTTTAAATGGCTTTTGCCTTTATAATAGCATGAAGCATTAAGCAAGTCCTAAGAGAGTTCTAAGCATGATATTTTCCATATATTGCAATAAGTAAAATATATCTTTTTTTGATTAAAGCAAGCAGCGACATTTGTGTGACTTTCTTGAGACCCATGACTAGCTCCCAATTTATTTACTTTTCATTGTAAACTTTTTATGTAAAAAGAGGATAGAATTATGAGGTGACTATTAGTGGCTCAAAAGTTAAAGCATCTATCTGCAATGCAGGAGGTCCAGGTTCAATACCTGGGTCAGGAAGATCCCCTGGGGAAGGGAATGGCAATCCACTGCAGTATTCTTTCCTGGGAAATCCCATGGACAGGGGAGCCTAGTGGGCTACAGTCCACAGGGTTGCAAAGAGTTGAACAAATACAATTAACTAACACACACATTGGATCTTAAAGGACTTCAAGCCTATACATGGAAATAGTCTAAGCTTGATCAAAAATGTTGTACTATAAATTAAGGATATGTTGGTAAAAAAAAGAAAAAAAAAAAACTTTAAAAATGTTATTTGGTGCATGTGAGTAATGATATAAAGTCCTCTTACTTGCCTGGAAGAATTATTTTACTCATATTGAGAGTAAATGTTTATCTAAAATATATCATGTTTAAGGGATATAGTGTGGAGGGAGGTGGGAGGAGGGTTCAGGATGGAGGGGACACATGTATACCTGTGGCCGATACAAACTGATGTATGGCAAAACCCATCATACTATTGTAAAGTAATTGCCTCCAATTACAATAAATAAATTTAAAGTAAAAATAAAGCATACCATGTTTAGAAGTGAAATTGATACAGAAGTAGCAAATTTACATTTCTATAAATTGTCGATATGAAATCCCTATTATTACCTCTATGGTGTGTTGCTGGCTTACAGAAAACATTCAGTCAAAATAGTATTCATTGAGACCTTTATTAACTGCTATGCAACCTGTGTTATTGTGATGAATCTTGCATGAGAATTGTAATGGCAATAGACATGTAATTATCATCTAATCCAAATATTCAATTACTGCACTAGATGGAAGAGGCTTTGTTTCTTTAACCCAGAAATTATAAATAGATAAAATGTATCTACTGAGATTTAAATGAACCTGTATTCTGAATCAAAACCTATAGAATTGATCACCATAACTATATACAGTAAAATAAAAAAGTTATACCAGGCTTTCTAATATTAATCTCTAGTTTTGCTTTGGTTAAAGAACTGATATTAATCAGAGTGCCTAAGGAAATGACATTGGTCTAATCAATATTTTTCTTTCTGGTATCCAATTTTCTTATATTCTATGATGTCCTGTTTTCCTACAAATATTTTCCCCAGGATATTTTTATTAAATTTGAGGTTTTTTATATGCACTTGTTCCAAACACATACATCAATATCTATTCCTTAGCTTCTCCTCTAGAATAGTCTCTGCAATTATATGAAGTTTGAGCTCTCTCTTTTCCTCCTTTTTGCTATTTGTCTTTATTTGTCTTCTTTCTGATCACTACATCATATTACTTGCTTTCTAGAGTGGAAGAAATGCATGTGTGAATAAAGAAGTGGTTTTGGAGCGTTTTAGATACTTTCTATAAAAAGAGTTACTGGGCTCTGGTCTAATAGCTGCTGCTGCTGCTGCTAAGTTGCTTCAGTCGTGTCCAACTCTGTGCAACCCCATAGACGGCAGCCCACCAGGCTCCGTCATCCCTGGGGTCCTCCAGGCAAGAACACTGGAGTGGGTCTGGGCTAACAGAGGGCTTCAGTATGACTGTTCTTCTTGCCATCTTCCTTCCCATAGGACAATGAATTTATATGGTCAAGGGGATGGGGCTAATGGGAGCTAAAGACATCACTTTGCTCCCACTTTTTTAGATTATGCTGTGGTACTTTGAGACTTAGCTTTGAGACTGCTTACAGGGTCCACGTTCCTCTCCCCCAGGTCTGTCACACAAGTTACATGTACAATGTGGAAAACTAGAGACCATAGGGACTAATAAGTTTTTTGTAGGAGGCATGGTAGTAGACTGAGCTTAGATGGGTCAGTGAACTCCTGCCTCCAAGGCATCTATGAGACAATGTCTGGGGGCCAACTCAACTCATGTCCCCAGAATCTGGTGTTGAATTCTGAGTATCCAGGAACTGTAGTTCAAGTCTGGCTTTTATTAAGAAGGTATATTTGCCAAAGTGGGAGACAAAGCATATTTTATTTCATAGTTTAACTTTATTTATAACTTTTAAATATTGAAACATATCATATGTGTCTTTATTATTCTTTCCTGGGCCTTAAGAAAGTTCAAGTCTTATTTAAATATTTTATTAGATGTAAGAAAGCAATCGTGCATATGCACAAATGCAAATATAAACCTTAACCTAAACATATTCCATTAAGCATCCTATTATAGTGCAGACCTGGTAGCATCCCTGGTGATTCAGTTACATTTGTCTATTCAACAGGGCTAATTTTTCCTCGGCGGTGGCGGTGGGGGGAGGGGGGGTGGAGAATGTTCTGTTTGCACAGCAAAGTTTTATTTCTCAAAACTATAAAACTGTGGGACAGATATGTCTTACCCACATATTTTTAATCTAGGTCATATTAATAAGACAAAATTTTGGTCATAAGTAAACTTTAAAGTTATAGTTGAATCTTACAGCAGTCTTCCCTGGTACCTCAGCTGGTAAAGAATCCACCTGTAATTCAGGAGACCCCAGTTCGATTCCCAAGTTGGGAAAATCTGCTGGAGAAGGAATAGGCTACGCACTCCAGTATTCTTGGGCTTTCCTGGTGGTTCAGCTGGTAAAGTATCTGCCTGCAATGCGGGAGACCTGGGTTCAATCCCTAGGAAGATCCCCTGGAGAAAGGAACGGCTACCCACTCCAGTATTCTGGCCTGGAGATTTCCATGGACTCTATGGCCCATGGGGTCACAAAGAGTCAGACAGGACTGAGCAAAACTTTCACTTTCACTGCACTGCTTCCCTGGTGGCTCAGATGGTAAAGAATCTGCCTGCAACGTGGGAGACCTGGGTTCAATCCCTGGGTTGAGAAGATCCCCAGGAGAAAGGAGCGGCTACCCACTTCAGTATTATGGCCGGTAGAATTCCATGAACAGTATAGTTCATTGGGTCACAAAGAGTCAGACACGACTGAGGGACTTTCACTCAACTCTCTTTGCTTACAGCAAGTTAGTTGTTAATATATGCTTCACACAAACACACATACACACACAATTGTCTCAAACACACATACACACAACAATTGTCTCAAATAGAAGCTATAAGAAGTTGACTTGGATGAATTAAGAATTGTAATCTATGATAACTTTATAATAACCCTTTGGATATTAATGCTTGTGTAGCTGAACCCAGTTAAAAATATTTTTGTTTCCTCCGTCTAACTGGTTTGAACCTGATGTGTAAACAGGCTGGCAGTGTTTCACACATGAACTCCTGTATACCTCTACCAAAGTATATTAACGTTGGCAGCTCAGATGGTCTTACACAGTATTTATCTAATCAGGGCCTTATTTATCTTGGTCATTATGTTAAAGGTCTGTGATGAATTTTATGAAGGAATTGATTACTACTTAGGTTTGGGAAAGAAAAGCCTGTAGAAAAACCTGAAGTATGTCTCTGATACATTCTTTTTCCCTGGTTATGGATCCATAAATGTTATATTCATATATAATTTGGAACACCCAAGGTCCTTCCTTCAAACCTGCCACAAGAGGCTGAGACTCATAATGAGACACATTAATGAAGCCCAGTTACCATCTGATAATACTGTCATTAACACTTATTATCACATAATTAGATTGGACATTAGCCATCTCAGAGCCAATTTAAAAGAAGAAAAACAAAACTCTTTTTCAAAGAACTATATCAGGATAAAACATTGTGAAGAGTGTCTGAATAATGATAAAGATTCAGTGAGAATGAGACATCTTATCACCTGGTCAATAGCAATTTGAAATGGCAGTAATTGAATCAACCTCTTCCCCTTTCCCCAATCTTATATATGAGTTACTTGTTAAATCTTCCATCATCTCAAACTGGAGTAGTTATCTCAACAATGACATTTTTAGTGATGGCAGAAAAATCATAATAACTATGGGTAATTGTTAGGAAGAATCAACACAACTCTGAACTTTATAGGTCATGATATCTCTGTAGCTTGTGGGTATAACTGCAGTTTGAAACAGATAAATGTCTCTCTTAGCATATCCCTTTTTTTTTAATGTGTGTAAGTTTACAAAGGTCAAATGCCAGTATGATCTAGAATAAGATCATTTGTGGCTGATTTTGAAAGGTTACTTTAGAGAAAATCTCGTGAAGCAGCAGTACCCCAAAGTGCTGTGGGAAATATGGCTAAAATCTTATTACTTCCTAATAGAGTTTCAAACACATTTGAATTGCAGAGTGTTGAATGTGTGCACGAATCTGAGGATTCTGGTCTCTATTTACTAAATAAAAGTGAAAAGGCATCTCAAGGTCACATTTACACTTCTGAGGTCATGTTCACATGACATCAAAATAATGTGAAGTTCATTTCTACTATAAAAGAAAAATTTGAAACATCTATTTAATGGTTTGCTGGAATAATAACTGCAATGCAAAATCTTTGTAACAGTGTAGGAAAAGTCATAGGCCTCATTTCTCTACTGACTGTTATACTGTCTTTTGATACTGAGAAAAATGACAGAATGATGTCTGTTCATTTCCAAGGCAAACCATTCAAAATCACAGTAATTCAAGTCTATGACCCAAACAGTAATGCTGAAGAAGCTGAAGTTGAACAGTTCTATGAAGACCTACAAGAACTGCTAGAACTAACACCAAAAAAAAAAAAAAAAAAAAAAATTATTTTTCATCATAGGGGACTGGAATACAGAAGTAGGAATGCAAAAGTCAAGAGATACCTGGAGTAACAGGCAATTTTGGCCTTGGCGTACAAAATGAAGCAGGACAAAGACTTACAGAACTTTGCCAAGAGAATGCACTGGTCATAGCAAACACTCTCTTCCAAAAACACAAGAGAATACTCTACGCTTAGACATCACCAGATGGTTGATACTGAAATGAGATTGATTACATTTTTTGCAGCCAAAGATGGAGAAACTCTATACAGTCAGCAAAACCAGACCATGAGCTGGCTGTGGCTCAGAACATGAACCCCTTATTGCCAAATTCAGACTTCAATTGAAGAAAGTAGGGAAAACCTATAGACCATTCAGGTATAAATCAAATCTCTTATGATTATAGAGTGGAATTGACAAATGGATTCAGGGGATTAGATCTGATAGACAGAACGCCTGAAGAACTATGGATGGAGGTTCATAACATTGTACAGGAGGCAACTGGAAATAGAACTGCCATATGACCCAGCAATACCACTTCTAGGCATATACACCAAGGAAACCAGATCTGAAAGAGACACGTGCACCCCAATGTTTATCGCAGCACTGTTTATAATTGCCAGGACATGGAAGCAACCTAGACGCCCATCAGCAGATGAATGGATGAGGAAGCTGTGGTACATATACACCATGGAATATTACTCAGCCGTTAAAAAGAATTCATTTGAATCAGTTCTAATGAGATGGGTGAATCTGGAGCCCATTATACAGAGCGAAGTAAGCCAGAAAGATAAAGACCATTACAGTATACTAACACATATATATGGAATTTAGAAAGATGGTAACGATAACCCTATATGAAAAAAAAGAAAAAGAGACTCAGATGTATAGAACAGACTTGTGGACTCTATGGGAGAACCTGGGGGTGGGATGTTTCAAGAGAACAGCATCGAAACATGTATATCTAGGGTGAAACAGATCACCAGCCCAGGTTGGATGCATGAGACAAGTGCTCAGGCCTGGTGCACTGGGAGGACCCAGAGGGATGGGGTGGAGAGGGAGGTGGGAGGGGGGACCGGGATGGGGAATACATGTAAATCCATGGCTAATTCAATGTATGACAAAAACCACTGCAATGCTGTAAAGTAATTAGCCTCCAACTAATAAAAATAAATGGAAAAAAAAAAAAAGAAAAGACAAAAATAAATAAATAAATAAAAATTAAAAAAAAAAAAAAAAAAAAACAAAAACAACCTAAGAAAAATAAATGCAGAAAAGCAAAATGGGCGTCTGAGGAGGCCTTACAAATGGCTGAGAAAAGAAGAGAAGCTAAAGGCAAATGAGAAAAGGAAAGATATGCCCACTTGAATGCAGGATTCTGAAGAATAGCAAGGAGAGATAAGTCTTCCTCAGTGATCAACTCAAAGAAACAGAGGGAAACAACAGAATGAGAAAGACTAGAGATCTCTTCAAGAAAATTAGAAATACCAAGGGAACATTTCATGCAAAGATGGGCAAAATAAAGGACAGAAATTGTATGGACATAACAGAAGCAGAAGATATTAAGAAAAGATGGCAAGAATACATAGAAAAACTATACCAAAAAGATCATCATGACCCAGATAACAACAATGGTGTGATCACTCACCTAGAGCCAGACATCAAAGAATGCAAAGTCAAGTGGGCATTAGGAAGCATCACTAGGAACAAAACTTGTGGAGGTGATGGAATTCCAGCTGAGATTTTTCAAATTCTATAAGATGATGTGAAAGTGCTGCACTCAATATGCCAGCAGATCTGGAAAACTCAGCAGTGGCCACAGGACTGGAAAAGGTCAGTTTTCATTCCAATCACAAAGAAAAGCAGTGTCAAAGAATGTTCAAACTATTGTACAATTGCACTCATCTCACAAAGTAATGATCAAAATTCTCCAAGCCAGGGTTCAACAGTACATGAACTGAGAAACTCCAGATGTTCAAACTGAATTCAGGAAAGTCACAGGAACCAGAGATCAAATTGTCAGCATCCATTGGATAATAGAAAAAACAAGAGAGTTCCAGAAAAATATCTACTCTGCTTTATTGACTATACCAAAGATTTTGTTTGAATCACAGCAAACTATGGAAATTATACAAGAGATAGGAATACCAGATCATCTTACTTGCCTCCTGAGAAATCTTTATGCAGGTGAAGAAGCAACAGTTAGAACTGGAAATGGAACAATGGTCTGGTTCGAAATTGGGAAAGGAGTATGTCAAGGCTGTATATTGTCACCCTGTTTATTTAATTTGCATGCAGAGTACTAGAGTACACAATGCAAAATGCTGGGCTGGATAAATTACAAGCTGGAATCAAGATTGCTGTGAGAAATATCAGTAATCTCAGGTATGCAGATGACACCACCCTTATGGCAGAAAGAGAAAAGGAACTAAAGAGCCTCTTGATGAAAGTGAAAGAGGAAAGAGAAAAAGCTGACTTAAAATTCCACCTTCAAAAAACAAAGATCGTGGCATCCAATCCCATCACTTCATGCAAATCTGGAAAAAAAAGATGGAAACAGTGAAAGACTCTATTTTCTTAGACTCCGAAATCACTGAAGAGAGTGACTGCAGTTCAGTGAGCTCAGTTCAGTTCAGTCAATCAATCAGTTGTGTCCAAATCTTGCAACCACATGGACTGTAGCACACCAGGCTTCCTTGTCTATCACTAGTTCTTGGAGCCTACTCAAATTCATGTTCACCTCCTCGGTGATGCCATCCAACCATCTCATCCTCTGTCGTCAACTTCTCATCCTGCCTTCAATCTTTCCCAGCATCAGGGTCTTTTCAAATGACTCAGTTCTGCACATCAGGTAGCCAAAGTATTCAAGTTTCAGCTTCAGCATCAGTTATTTCAATGAATATTCAGGACTGATTTCCTTTAGGATAGACTGGTTGGATCCCCTTGCAGTCTAAGGGACTCTCAAGACTCATCTCCAACACCACAGTTCAAAAACATCAATTCTTCAGTGCTCAGCTTTCTATATAATCCAACTCTCATATCCATACATGACTATTGTAAAAACCATAGCTTTGACTAGATGAACCTTTGTTGGTAGAGGAATATCACTGCTTTTTAATATGCTGTCTATTTGGCCTTTAGCTTTTTTCCCAAAGAGCAAGCGTCTTCTAATTTCATGACTGCAGTCACCATCTGCAGTGATTTTGGAGCCCCCAAAAATAAACTCTCTCACTATTTCCGTCATCTCCTCATCTGTTTGTCACGAAGGGATGGGACATGATGTCGTGATCTTAGTTTTCTGAATGTTGAGTTTTAATACAACTTTTTCACTCTTCTCTTTCACTTTCATCAAAAGGCTCTTTAGTTCTTTGCTTTCTGCCATATGCATGGTGTCATCTGTGTATTGAAGGATATTGATATTTCTTCCTGCATTCTTGATTCCAGCTTGTGTTTCATCCAATCTGACATTCCACATTATGTATTCTGCATATAAGTTAAACTAGTAGTGTGACAATATACAGCCTTGATGAACTCCTTTTCTGATTCAGAACCAGTCTCTGGCTCCATGTCCAGTGCTAAATGTTGCTTCTTGACCTGCACACAGATTTCTCAGGAGGCAGATCAGATGGTCTGGTATTCTCATCTCTAAGAGGTTTCCACAGTTTATTGTGATCCACACAGTCAAAGGCTTTGGCATAGTCAGTAAAGCAGAAATAGATGTTTTTATGGAATCCTCTTGCTTTTTTGATGATCCAGTGGATGTTGGCAATTTGATCTCTGGTTCCTCTGCCTTTTCTAAAACCAGCTTGAACATCTGGAAGTTCATGGTTCACATATTGCTTGCTGAAGCCTGGACTTGGAGAATTTTAAGCATTACTTTACTAGCATATGAGATGAGTGCTATTGTGAGGTAGTTTGAGCATTCTTTGGCATTGCCTTTTTTTGGAATTGGAATGAAAACTGACCTTTTCCAGTCTTGCAACCACTGCTGAGTTTTCCAGATTTGCTGGCATATTGAGTGCAGCACTTTCACAGCATCATCTTATAAGATTTGAAATAGCTCAACTGGAATTCCATCATCTCCACTAGCTTTTTTCATAATGATGCTTCCTAAGGCCCACTTGACTTCACATTCCTTGATGTCTGGCTCTAGGTGAGTGAGCACACCATCATTGTTATCTGGGTCATGAAGATCTTTTTTATACAGCTCTTTTGTGTATTCTTGCCACCCCTTCTTAATATTTTCTGCTTTTGTTAGGTCCGTACAATTTCTGTTATTTTTTGTGCTCATCTTTACATGAAATGTTCCCTTGGTATCTTTAATTTTCTTGAAAATATTTCTAGTCTTTCCCATTTTATTATTTTCCTGTATTTCTTTGCATTGATCGCTGAGGAAATCTTTCTCATCTCTGCTTGCTATTCTTTGGATCTCTGCATTCAAATGGATATATCTTTCCTTTTCTCCTTTGCCTTTTGCTTCTCTTTTTTTCTCAGCTATTTGCAAGGCCTCCTCAGACAACCATTTTGCCTTTTTGCATTTCTTTTCTTGGGTATGGTCTTGATCACTGCCTCCTCTACGTTGTCATGAACCTCTGTCCATATATCTTCAGATACTGTGACCTTCAGAGCTAACCGCTTGAATCTGTTTGTCACTTCCACTGTATAATCATAAGGGATTTGATTTAGGTCATGCCTGAATGGTCTGGTGGTTTTCCCTACTTTCTTCAATTGAAGTCTGAATTTGGCAATAAGGGGCTCATGTTCTGAGCCACAGTCACCTCTCAGTCTTGTTTCTGCTGACTGTATAGAGCTTCTGCATTATTGGCTATAATAATATAATCAAGCTGATTTCGGTATTGACCACTTGGTGAGGTCCATGTGTAGAGTCTTCTCTTGCGTTTTTGGAAGAGGGTGTTTTCTATGACCAGCACATTCTATTGGAAAACTGTTAGCCTTTGACGTGCTTCATTTTTTACGCCAAGGCCAAACTTGCCTGTTACTCCAGGTATGTCTTGATTTTGCATTCCAGTCCCCTATAATGAAGAGGACATCTTTTTTGAGTATTAATTCTAGAAAGTCTTCTAGTTTTTTGTAGAACAGTTCAACTCAGCCTCTTCAGCCTGTACTGGTCGGGGCATGGACTTGGATTACTGTGATATTGGATTGTTTGCCTTGGAAATGGACAGAGATTATTTTGTCATTTTGAGACTGCATTCAAGTACTGAATTTTGGGCTCTTTTGTTGACTATGATGGTTACTCCATTTCTTCTAAAGGATTCTTATCCACAGTAGTAGATACAATGGTCATCTGAGTTAAATTCACCCATTCCAATCCATTTTAGTTCACTGATTCATAAAATGCTGATGTTCACTCTTGCTATTGCCTATTTGGCAACTTCCAATTTGCCTTGATTCATGAACCTAACATTCCAGGTTCTTACACAATATTGTTCTTTACAGCATCACACTTTACTCCCATCACTTGTCACATTCACAACTGGCTGTTGTTTTTGCTTTGACTCCGTCTCTTCATTCTTCCTGGATTTACTTCTCTACTCTTCTCTAATAGTAGTCAGGCACCTACAGACCTGGGGAGTTCATCTTTCAGTGTCATTGCCTTTTTATACTGTTCATGGGGTTCTCAAGGCATGAATACTGAAGTGGTTTGTCATTCCCTTCTCCAGTGGACCACATTTTGTCAGAACTCTGCACCATGACCTGTCTGTTTTGGGTGGCCCTTCACTGTATGGCTCAAAGTTTCATTCAGCTAGACAATGCTGTGGTCCATGTGATCAATTTGTTTTTGGTGATTGTGGTTTTCATTCTGTCTACCCTCTGATGGACAAGGATAAGAGGCTTATGGAAGCTTCCTAATGGGAGAGACTGACTAAGAGGGAAACTGAGCCTTGTTCTGATGGGCAGGGCCATGTTCAGTAAAGCTTTAATCCAATTTTCTTTTGATGAGTGGGGCTGTGTTTCCTCCCTGTCCCTTACCTGAGGTCAAGCTATGGTGTCGGGAATGAAGATCATGGCAACCTCCTCCTAAGGGTCCCACACAAACACTCATGTACTCAGTGCCTCCCACCCTTTAGCAGGCTACCACTGATGCACTACTCTGCCAAAGACTCCTGGACACTCATGGGCATGTCTGTTTCAGTTTCTTCTTGGGTCACTGCTCCTTTCTCCTGGATTCTGGTGCACACAAGTTTCTTTTTGTGCCCTCCAAGAGTCTGTTTCCCCATTCCTGTGTAAGTTCTGGTGGTTCTATGGTGGGGTTAATGGTGACCTCCTCCAAGAGAGTTTATGCCATACCCAGGTCTGCTGCACCCAGAGCCCCTGTGGCAGGCCATTGCTGACCCACACCTCCACAAGAGACACTCAGACACAGTTCTGGCTCAGTCTCTGTGGGTTGGGCATGAGTTTTGTGCCCTTCCCAGGCCTGAGCAGCTCAGGTGACCAAGTGCTAGGTGAGCACCTGTCCCAGGTGGCCTGTGCATCTTAATCACGTCCCAAGTCCTGGCCACTCTGTTTCCTGCGTGCACCATGGAAGCACCAACTCAGACGTGCTATATATCTCCTCTGGAGAGCTGATCTCAGGCTGTGACCCTCCTGGAGGATATCAACCATCCAGGATTTCAGAAAGACTTGGTTAGCAGCTGAGAACCTGCACACAGCCATGAAATTAAAAAACACTTGCTCCTCAGAAGAAAAGCTATGGCCAACCTATACAGAGACTTTACTTTTCTGACAAAGGTCTGTTTAGTCAAAGCTATGAGCTTTCCAGTGGTCTTGTATGGATGTTGAGTGTTGTCTGTAAAGAAAGCTGATTCTTGAAAAATTGATGCTTTTAAACTGTGGTGTTGGAGAAGACTTTTGAGAGTCCCTTGAATCACAAGGAGATCAAATCCATCAATTCAATCCTAAAGGAAATCAGTCCTGAATATTCATTGCAAGGACTGATGCTGAAGCTGAATCTCCAATAATTTGGTCACCTGATGTGAAGAACCAACTCATTGGAAAAGACCCTAATGCTGGGAAAGATTGAAGTCAGGAGGAGAAGGGAACAACAGAGAATAAGATGGTTGAATAGCATCACCAACTCAATCGACATGAGTCTGAGCAAGCTCTGGGAGTTGGTGATTGACAGGGAAGCCTGACATGCTTCAATCCATGGGGCTGCAAAGAGTTGGACACAACTGATTGACTGAACTGAACTGATGATATTGTATCAAGCCTTCCAAAATCTGGAAACTTTTCATTGGCTATTTATCCCACAAAATTATATTTTAAGGAAAACAGCAAAGTTCAGGATCCTGCTAGTATTAAATTAAGGTAATCTGTTTATACATATTTTTTAATTTTTCAGAGTGAAAAACTGGTAACTAAAAAAAAAAACCTGCATAAACCAACCCTAGATATTTAAGCTGAGAATGACTTTAATTGTAACTGAAGTAATCTAATTATGCCTTGTTTGAATGTGACCTGATAACATTCAATATTTCATTTTTAATGAAGAAATCTATTTTTAATAAAGCATGGACTAGTTCTTTTTCTGAGATGCTCATATGTTAAATAGTACTAGAAATTTACTACAATTAATGTTTTTTCACTTTTGTTTTCTTATTGTTTTTCAAGGTGGGAGGAGATTCTGGTCTTGAAGTTGGATAAGGGCTGAATTGAGTAACCAATGATGTGTTAACTTTAAGGGCACACATGATGATAAAAACAAGATACATTTATAAAATTAGATGTTCTGTGTTGATAGTGCCTTAGAGACAAAGACAGAAGGAGAAAGGGAGATACACAGAGAGAAAGATTAGATAGACATACATATGTAAATGTAATCATCCACTAAATTTCATGCAGGAAAATTTAAGTGCTAGATTCTTCCTTTTTTTTTTTTTTTTTTTTTCCTTTCACTACCTTCCTTGTTAGTCACTCTGTCATGTTTGACTCTTTGCAATCACACAGACTGTAACCTGCTAGCCTCCTCTGTCCAGGGAATTCTCCAGACAAGATGACTGGAGTGGGTAGCTAATCCTTTCTCCAGGGGATCTTCCCAATCCAGGGATCAAATCCAGGTCTCCTACTTTGCAGGCAGATTCTTTACCATCTGAACCCCTGGGGAAGCCTTATATTCTTAGGGAAACATTAAAAGTACATATAGAAAGAAATGTTACTCTTTTTCATAATTGCAGTAAAAATGCTATCATGGGGTGTAGTTCAGGAATTATTGCTCAGGTATTGATATATCTGAAAATCTCATGTTTCTGTATGTATCTATTAACTATATTATCCAATTACAATGCTATAAACCAATTAGCATTTTCTAGAAGTAAATTCTTTTCTGCAAGGCATTTCTGAGAATCTCTGAATGATATTTGCACGATTTTGATGTCTATCTGCTGTTTGCTTCCTCTGCCAAAAACTATTATTTGATTGCTGTTTTAACACATTGAGGATCAATACACATTTCCATAGATTCACAGATCTTGTTTTGCCCTTCCCCATTCCAACTTTTTACCACAATTGGACATAAGTCAATTCTATCACTGATCAGAACTTAGCCTATACCTGACTGTAATTTTTGCCAAAACTTTTCTGGAAGCTTAAGAAATAAGCAAAATGCAATACAGAAAATGGCTTCCCCTAGTAACAAAGTGATTATTCTCAGGGCCCAGGAGTCCAATATAAATATCAGGATCCTGGGAAGTTTTCATATGTTCCAGGTCTGCTCAATTATAACCCATCAAATTCTTTTTTAGTTTGAACTGAACTCTGAGCTCTTCATTCACCAGATTTTTAATTTCTGTATCCTAATTCCCAAAACTTAAAGATTGAAGGGTTAAACTAATATAGCATTGTAAATCAACTATACTTAAATAAAAATAATAATGAGGAAAATCCTTTTATCATTCTATAAGGACTTTATTTGTCATTAGTGACAGCTTTGGGCTTAAAGTCTGTTTTATCTGATATAAATATAGCTACCCCTGTTCTCTTGCTTACCATTTGCATTGGATAACTTTATCCATCTCTTCAGTTTCAGTCTATCTATGTTCTCATATCTAAAATGAAGATCCTGTATATTACCATGCTTGTGGTAATGGTTTCACAAGGATATGCATGATTCCATACTTATCAGATTGCATATATTAATATGTTCAGTTTTTCTTTTGTATCAAGTGTATCTCAGTAAGCTCTTTAAAAAATAATGGCGGAGCGTATCTTCTCTCAAATTCCAACCTTCTTTATTACTCTAAAGGGGCTTCCCTAGTGACTCAGTGATAAAGAATCTGTCTGCAATGCAGGTGACAGGGGTTCAAACTTGGAATTGGGAAGATCCCCTGGGTAAGGAAATGGCAACCAGCGTCAGTGTTCTTGCTTGGGAAACCCCGTGAACAAATGACACTTGCTGGCTACTGTCCATAGGGTTGCAAGAATTGGACATGAATTAGCAGCTAAACCACCACATTACTCTAAAATTGGGTGACAGCACAAATATCTTTTTTTTTCTCTCTCTCTTTCAGTGTCTCAGCCTCTCTCCCATCATTAGGAATTATCAGATCTCTATGTCTGGGAGAAAATAGCACAACACTGAACATAGTCTGAAATAATTAATCCTAAATAACATTATATGTGGACCACCAGAAGTCTATCTAACTCCATATTAACACAGTGAAACTGTGTTCTAACTCTTCGAAAGGCAATCCTCTTAAAAGTACACCAAAGCATATGTGTTCAGGTATATGCTGGCTTTATAGCTCTCATCTTCATGTATGCATATGCATAAGTGGATACCAATAACCACAGACAGAAATAAGTCAATTATTTTATATTTGTATAAATGCAGTATCATTCTGCTGATTTTCCATAAAATAAATGAAGACTTCAAGTTGAATTCATGCTTTCTCTGGTAGAGAACAAACAATGTGTTATGAGCTGATTCGCATCCTCATCAAATTTATGTGTGGAATCCCTGATCTTCAGTACCTCAGAATGTGACCAAATTTAGAATTTTTAAAGAGGTATTTAAATGAGGTAATTAAAGTAAGTCTTAGTCTAATATGTCTGGCCTTGTTATTAAAAAGATTAGGACACAGAGAGACACCAGGCCTGTGTGCACCATGAGAGGCAAACACGGGAAGCCAAAGCGAGAAGAAAGCCATCTGCACATCTAGGTGAGAGGCCTGGGAGAAATCAAGCCTACCAACACCTTGATATCAGGCACCTGGACTGCAGACTGTAACGTTGAAGATATCCTCTTTTTTAAGCCACCTAGCCAGTGGTATTTTGTCATGAAGAGTCTACCAAATTGATATACAATTTTTAACATATTCTAAATCACAAGCCTGTTGTGAAATGGCAGGAATGATAATACTAGGACTTTGTCACCCTGTGTATAAATAATGATATACAAAGCTATATAAAAGAATTATTCTTCAAATTAAAGAAAAATTAATGCCATTATCATGGACTCATATACCCTAAAATCTGAATGACTAGTTATATAGGAACTTTTTCCTCTGGCTTAATAGAAATTTAAACCAAAAATGCCTGCATATTTGCTTTTTAAAAATATTAAAATTTAATTGGCATCCTGGAGTTCAAAGTGATGCTGTAGACATGACATAATTAACTTCTCACGTGACATCTACAGCATTGGCAAGGATGATTTTAATTTTCCAATTATACAAATTTTATAAATGTTAAGTAAATAAATAACTACCAAAGTCAACAACTGAGAAAAATATCTACACAACTCAATTTTTAAGGCCCCCAAGTCAATTTGATCTTACCCCTGGAGACAGAAATGGCAACCCACTCCAGTATTCTTGCCTGGGAAATTCCATAGACAGAGAAATTTGATGGGTCATAAGTCTATGGGGTCGCAAGAACTGGACACGACTTAGTGACTAAGCCACAACCATACAGAGAACCTTTTATCTTAAATATGCACAATACATATTTTTCAAAGAAAATAACAATATTTTAGCACTTGTGTGTTTAAAGGCTGGTGCTAACCACTCTACAAACATCATTGTATTTAAATATCACAACAAATTCATGTTATAGGTACGTCTCTCAATTATAGGTGTGGCAAAAGAGGTTCAGAAAATTAAACTATTTGCCTAATATTACATAGCTAGTAATTAGCAATCCAAAATCTGGAGCTGTCAAATTACAAAACTCTTATTCTATTCAATAAGTAGTACAAAATATTTCTTTTTTTATGTATATAATTGTATTTATACATACATTAATGGGTTTACTTTTGTATGTAAGTACAATAAACTTTGAGAGTTTGGGATATATTCAAAGGGAAGATACTAGAAAATTTTTTTTTTTCATTTATTTTTATTAGTTGGAGGCTAATTACTTTACAATATTGTAGTGGTTTTTGCCATACATTGACATGAATCAGCCACGGATTTACATGTGTTCCCCATCCTGATCCCCCCTCCCACCTCAAACAAATCAAAAGTCAATTCAAGTATTTCACTTGCATTCCTTGAGGTACATTAGAATATACTTCATAAATTAATGCAATATTATATAAATATTTCTTCCACTCTCAAAATTAGTAGAATTCTTAAATCACTCTCAGATCTCCCTAGATAGCCCAGGAAATGATGTACTTTAACACTGCAACCTAATAAAAATGGAAAGACAATGATCAATTCAGTTGATGTAGAAAACCTTTGATAAAATTTCATATAGTTTAAGATGTAAAAATTCATAGATTGTAAGAAATAGAAAAAATAATTTTAACTTGACTAAAAAATCTGCATCCACTAAAATCTACACATCCTTAGAAGAGAAGTGATACAAACATTTCCATGAAGTTAAACAACATAATAAACTAGCTACTATACTGTTTTTTGCAATGTTGTCTGGAAGACCTAAGGCACCAAAAATTAAAAGGAATTAGCAAGATATGATAGTCAATTTACATATTAGGCTTTTGCTGATCTGGGTTGTCTTGCATTCATAAAAATAATATTTTTATCAGAAGTACCCCTTTATTTGTGGTAAAAAAAAAAAATAGACGGGTCACATGAGTGCATACAAGTGCTGAACTGGGTGCTATAGAGCAAAGCTGGGGCATAAATCTTGTAGAACAAAATGTCAGCATACTTTATTGGATGTAGTGTAACAGTACTGACTCCCTGCCATGTAATTTTAGTACAACAGAACACTCACAGAAAAAAAAATGAGGGCACAAAGTTTCCTTGGAAGCTACACCCAAAGAAATTGTGAGTCAATTGCTATGACCCAGATGAGAGTTGAAGATTTCAGGAAAGTTTCCCTGAGAGATACAGAGCTTAATGAAATGGAAGAAAGACCAAAAATATCTGTGGAAAAAGGAGTAAAATCCTCCTCCTGGGATAGGTAGAACGTGTCAGTGATTCATGAATATCGTTTGGGAAAGTATTGTGCTTCAAGTATAAGCCAGTTATGAAATCATCTGAGTTTCTCTAAGGAATACCATTCCATTATCTTGAGGGTGAATCATGAGGACTTCAAGTTCTTAGAGAGGCAAACAAGATTAAAAAAGTATTAGGATAATATGCCTTTATTCAAGAATGTAGAAATATTAATTCTAAATTTATTAACTTGGCCAACACATCTTGTTCATGATTAATTATCGAGAGATATTCAGATGAGAAATATATCAGACCATTGGAGATAATATTTGCCACTTGTGAGAGAAGAATTTTTTTGGTGAACTTTATATAGATACGTCCTCTGATTGTTTGAGCACCATATATACTTGTGTCTCAGAAGATGCTATTTCCTCAGAAAGTAGTTTGGATTCAGACAATGTGAATACTAGACCAACAAAAAGACAAGAACTTTAGTGATTGATTCTGATACAAAAAGTGAAAATGTAACTTCCAGTGCTGGAGAAGACTTCACAAATGTGTCAACTGTAACCGTTGAGTGTACAGCCCACAAAGTGTTAGTGAAATAACAGAATTAAATTTTGACCGGCCAAAATAAATATTGCCAGCCACAGCTGTTAGTTTCTGCAAAAATCAATAATGAGTTAACATCTGAAGGACTGAGGGCCGTAACAAGGACCCTCTTCCTTTAGCCAGATACTGTGTGGTGCTCAGAAGCTAGTAGTGCCCGTAATCATCCATCAAAAGAAGGATAGATTCAAGAGGTGAGCTAACATGAAGTGCTTTCAGCCCAGAAATTAAAGTTTCTACACAAGGGAAAATAGCACTTGTACAATGCTGTAGTTATTTTAGATTTCTAAGTTTTATGTTATATTGAGATCTTTGAACACCTTTAATTTTACAGTTCCTGCTCTGCCAATTATTCGTTTGGTGTGAGTCAAAAGCTGCCATTTTGAAGACGAAAGTAAATTCTAAGGAGAAGCAATTATTTTCAGTCAGATCAAGAAAATATAGAACTTAGCAAAAGGGTACATATCAAAGATTGACAACTGGTGCTTTGGGGGGAGATTGCTGAAACAAATTCCACTAATGCTTCTTCTCAGTTCCAGTTATATAGTAAGTAGCAATGATAATTTTACAGGATGATCTTGAATTTCTTGAAACAGGGATTTTCCTGTAGATTTCTAGTTTTTCCTGGAGATAATAGTTACAAGGAATGTTCTTTCATTGGAGACAGAATAGTTACTAATCTTTTCAATTATGTAAGTAATTCCTGGGTAATTTATAGATTCTTTATAAGCAATGTATTTTATATGATGGTATTTCTTTAAAAATGCATAGTATCTGATAATATTAAACAGATCACCATTTTGTCAAGCAAGGATGTTGGTCTTAACTAAAATTGCTAATAGGGACCCTGGGGCAATGTATGTGACAAACTGCAGGAAAGGGTCTAGCTGCTTGGTAGAGACAAATGCATCCTGAATAACTGGCTGTTGTGAGCCCTGCATGGCTGCCCTTATGTTGTCCTTGCATTGGTATTGGCGGTGGTGGCTATTCAGGAGAAGATGACAACCTATACAATCCTTTCACCATCTCCTCCCACATTTCTCAAAACCCAGGTAGTTCAGAGGTGAGTGTAACCAGAGTGGACTCTCAACGACCAGGCATGGATTTCAATTCACTTTTCCTTTCCTTACACACAAGCCTCTCTTTCAAGTGTTCACTATAGTCCTAGGTATTTAACTCCTTCACCAGAGTATGATATAGAAGCATTGATATATTTTAATAGGAAATTAAATAAACATTAAACTCACACTAAAGTGTTACCTCATCCATGTAGAGATGAGAAAATGTGAGTCGTTTGTTTTTCCCTTAGGGATTTCCAAGAAATGAAACAAATTTTAGGTAGTAGACCCTTACTAAATTCACAAACAATAAAGCAAACATATCTCAGGTCTCTATTCTGTCCCCTTCTTTCTAAATGCTTTTGAAATATTTTGTCTGTTCCAGCAATCCAAGCCTTTGTAATGCCCCAGCAATCCAAGCCTGTCTATCACAAACTTTCCTAGCTGGCCTTTCCAAAAAGACTTTAGCGATCACAAACTTAGTCTTGTTTTATTTTTTAGTCAACCTTTTGTTTCGTTTCCTGATTTTTAATTTCCTGTAGACATAACCATTTGCTCAGTGATAAAGAATCTGCTTGCCAAGGCAGGAGACACAAGAGACACAGGTTTGATACCTGGTTTGGGAAAATCCCCTGGAGAAGGAAATGGCAACCCATTCCAGTATTTTCACTGGGAAAGCCCATGGACAAAGGTGACTTGTGGGCTATAGTCCATGGGTTCATAAAGAGTCAGACATATCTGAGCAACTGAACACAGATGTGCATGCGTGTGCACACACACACACACAAACATAGCCATATATGCAATTGAAGTCCAGAGAATTTATGAAATATACACAATCCAACTCACAAGTTACTATAAAGAATTAGATATCGATGTTCTTAATTTAAGGTTTGAATGCTATCAACAAATTCATCTTTATTTTATGTAATATATATATATTATTTATGAAATTTTTGATAAGGAAGTATATCAAAGAAATATACACACTTTATAGATTCAGGTTATTATAAGTTCAATTGCATACTTAAGTATGAAATCAATTATTTTTATTAAATTATCAAAAAGTCATTTTGCATAAATAATGCAAGGTATATACACTCCTGATGATAACAGTTTTCTATTAACTTGAGAGTTTTGGCCATAATGACAAAGTATTATAAAATTCTTTATTCTTATTACTATAGAAAAGTAATCATATGAAATTGGAATTTGCTAATTTTATCACTTTTTCTTTTTTTTGGAAAGAGAAAGCATAATAAGCTTTTTGCTCTTTCTGATTAGTCACAACCTATTGAAGCTAGGATGAATGAAAACAAGTAAGTTTATTCATTTATTCAATCACTAAAAGTATTTCTAAAGATTTTAAATTAGGAGTTCCTCCTTCCATGAAAAGCACAATCTAGTGGGCAATACTCATTCTTCCCTTATGCAGTTAATTGGATTAATTAAATGTTCCCTCTTTGTCCTCCTCTCAAATGTTAATGCTCTCTTAAAACTTGAGGCAAAATCTGTTAAAACGCTAAGAACTAGCTTTCAGTCAAATCCGTTAACCATTGGCATTTTGTGGACAATGATAACTCACTCCATCTATTTTATATATTCTCACCAAGATCAGCAGCTCTAACCTAAACTGCACATTTGTATCATCTGGGTAGTGTGTGTGTGTATGTTTGTGTACATGTGTGAGAGAGAAGAATCTCCAGGTAGGAAGGTATGAATCAGTTTTCTGTATTTATGAAAATCTTGTCAGTTTACTCTGATTGAGAGCTGAGAATCACTGGCATGGGGAAAAAAGTGCTGATCAATTTAAATGACAATTCAGTAATTGCATGCCATCCGGCACATTTTTATGACTGTATATTCCCTGGTTACCCTTTTAGTGGATAGTGACTGTTTTTAATCTATATAATACAGATAAAATGAGAATAATGGAAATTGCTTGTAAAGTTACAATTAGAATATTTCTTTAAAATTACCAAACAGAATTTAGCTATAATTGTCAGGATATTGAGTAAAAAAGAAGAAATAAAAACAAATTATGGTTTGGTCCTATAATTGGCTCTATAATAACAAAGAATTGATTCTGCATGTACACAGTAAAAGGCAGCACAAATCAGAACATAAAGCAGTCCCTTTTTGATTTGGGGAGTTTGTAAGATATAATGCATTCTATCTTTAATATAACATTATTTCTGGAGAATAAATAACCTACAAGCAATCCTAATCCCAAACATATTGCCAAGCACCTTTTGACCTTCATGTCAACTCCAAAGTGAATAGTAAATTGGATTACATGGCTGGGCATATTTATAGCAGAATTTGATCTTAACTACACAGAATGCACCTGCTTACCCAGACATGATTTTAATATCAGAGTATCTGTGGAAGGCTTAAAACAAATCCTTTTAAGAACTCTACTGATAGATAGAATTTCCCAGTAGAAAAGTTAGCTCAAAATAACAAGTCAGCAGAGTACTAGCTGCTTCACTGAGTCTGTATTTAGAGATAGAGAAATTCAGAATTATTTATAAGACGATTAAAAAATATTCTACCCCAAATATGCTAAACATAGGAAAGTGGTAGGTTTTTATTTAAATCATCAAATCATTAAGGAAGTTCTACATCCTGCTTCTGTCTTTTTGATTTGATATATAGCATGGGCTAAAATATTAAATGATAATGACAAATATGGCTCGTTAATGATGATTCAGTTGAGTTCAGCCACTCAGTTGTGTCCAACTCTTTGTAAATCCATGGACTGCAGCATACCAGGTCTCCCTGTCCATCACCAACTCCTGGAGTTTACTCAAACTCAAGTCCATTGAGTCAGTGATGCCATCCAGCCATCTCATCCTCTGTCATCCCCTTCACCTCCTGCCTTCTATCTTTCCCAGCATCAGGGTCTTTTCAAATGAGTCAGATCTTTGCATCAGGTGGCCAAAGTATTGGAGTTTCAGTTTCAGCATCAGTCCTTCCAAAGAATATTCAGGACTGATCTCCTTTAGGATGGACTGGTTGGATCTCCTTGCAGTCCAAGGGACTCTCAAGAATCTTTTCCAGCACCAGAGTTCAAAAGCATCAATTCTTTGGTGCTCAGCTTTTTTTTTTTTTTCCCTCCATTTATTTTTCTTAGTTGGAGGCTAATTACTTTACAATATTGTAGTGGTTTTTGCCATACATTGACATGAAGCAACCATGAATTTACGTGTGTTCCCCATCCCGATCCCCCCTCCCGCCTCCCTCCCCATCCCATCCCTCTGGGTCTTCCCAGTGCACCAGCCCTGAGCACTTGTCTCACACATCCAACCTGGGCTGGTGATCTGTTTCACCCTTGATAGTATACTTGTTTCAATGCTATTCTCTCAGAACAGCCCACCCTCGCCTTCTCCCACAGAGTGCCAAAGTCAGCTTTCTTTATAGCCCAAATCTCACATTCATACATGACTACTTGGAAAAGAATTGCCTTGACGAGATGGAGCTTTGTTGGCAAAGTAATGTCTGCTTTTCAATATGCTGTCTAGGTAGGTCATAACTTTTCTTCCAAGGAGTAAGCATCTTTTAATTTCATGGCTGCAGTCACCATCTTCAGAGATTTTGGAGCCTCCTAAAGTAGTCTGTTACTGTTTCCATTGTTTCCCCATCTATTTGACATGAAGTGATGGGACCCGATGCCATGATATTAGTTTTCTGAATGTTGAGCTTTAAGCCAGCTTTGTCACTCTTCTCTCTCACTTTCATCAAGAGGCTCTTTAGTTATTCTTTGCTTTCTGCCATAAGGGAGGTGCCATCTGCATATCTGAGGTTGTTGATATTTCTATCTGCAATCCTGATTTCAGGTTGTGCTTCATCCAGCCCAGCGTTTCTCCTGGTATACTCTGCATATAAGTTAAATAAGCAGGGTGACAATATGCAGACTTGATGTACTCCTTTCCCAATTTGGAACCAGTCTGTTCCTTGTCCAGTTCTAACTGTTGCTTCCTGACCTGCATACAGATCTCTCAAGAGGCAGGTCAGGTGGTCTGATATTCCCATCTCTTTAAAAATTTTCCAGTTTGTGGTGATCCACACAGTCAAAGGCTTTGGCATAGTCAATAAAGCAGAAATAGATGTTTTTCTGGAACTCTCTTGTATTTTTGATAATCCAACGGATGTTGGCAATTTGATCTGTGGTTCCTCTGCCTTTTCTAAAACCAGTTTGAACATCTGGAATTTCACAGTTCACGTACTGTTGAAGCCTGACTTGGAGAATTCTGAGCGTTACTTTACTGGCGTGTGAAATGAGTGCAGTATTAGGAAAAGATATAATAAGGGATGAGTAGACTTATGTATTAAATTGTTGTTAAATATATGGTAAAAAAAAAAAGTGTTCTAAAAGATGTAAGCTGCTCTTTGCCTTTGGATAATACTAAAAATACTTTTTAATTTCTACAGCATTTTAATTCTTCCATAAAATTATCTTGGTTCTCCATCTACCTGTTGTGATGGCTTTATTATAGCATGAGGAATTTGATTTCTCCAAGTCTTATATGATTATAACAGTCTTTCATAATAAATCTGAAGAATAAATTTCAGTATTTATATTATAATTAAGTGCCTCAGTTGGTAAAGAATCTGCCTCCAATTTAGGAGACCTGGGTTCTATCCCTGGGTCAGGAAAATTCCCTGGGGAAGGAAGTGGCAACCCACTCCTGTAATCTTGCCTAGAGAATTCCAGGGACAAAGGATCCGGGAAGGTGACAGTCCATGGTATCGCAGAGTCGGACTTGGCTTTGTGAATAACTTTTGCTTTTTCATATCATGATTGATCTTTTAATTGTTCTGAGCTCTCAATTGCAGAAAAAGCACCAGTTTATGTCACCACACGTTTAGTACCACATGTTCAACTGATCTTCCCCACCACCCCATATGTAATTAAATCATGTGACAGCCTTTATGATAAGTTTTAAAGGCTTATGGACACCTAAATACTTTATTTACACAGTTAGAATTATTTGGATTCTAAATATTAATAACAACTGAATATATATTTGTCACATATATGTGTTCCTATAAGTTACATGTTCTATAGGAAAGTGTTTGATAATAAGTGGGGGAAAAAAAAAGCAGTTAACAGACATTGATGAAAAAGACATTGAAAGAGAACAAAAGAAATATAGGATACTGTCTTCATTTGAGTCACTTTTTATACCATTTCGCACCTAAGTGTTTGAATGAAAGAGCAACATCTCTAGCCTGGGAGACAAATTCTGTGAGTCATCTGTGAATAAGGTGACTAAATGATATACTCAGTGTCATGATTGTAGGAATTTAGAATCATGTCATAGCTTTTTGTTGCCTTTTCAAACTTTTTTCAACTACAATCTTACTATTGCCATACATAAGTCAAAACTTTAAAGCCTGGCTCTATTAGTACATAATGTTTTTGACCGTTGGAGTGTGAGTTAGATTTATCATAGATAATTATCTAATATGCAGGAATAGACTTTTTCATATATTTTACATAGATTTTACATGGATGTTTCCCATTTTGCACCACTGAAATATAGTCTTAAGAATTCACTAGAATTGCTTATGGCAAAGGGATGCACCCTCCCCACAGCTGCTAGCAAGCTTCCTGATTAACATTTGTTATGAATTGGTATAATGTATGATGACCATGTTAAAACTCATACACAGCGTTCTTAACCATGATCAAATAATTAAGTTATATGACTTTCTTCTTTTAGATAATGCAATACCTTAAAAAATCATTATTGAGAAAGGTTTCATTATGAATCTGACATTGAACATTGTGACAGTCAGAAGGATGACCGCCCCTCACCTCCACACACAGATGTCTGTGTTGCCATCTCTAGGATTTATGTAAATAGTAACTTATGTGTATATGTTACTATGTGTGAGTTGTGTTTGTGTGCATGCTCAGTCATGGCCAACTCTTTGTAACCCCATGGACTGTAGTCCGCAAGCCTCCTCTATCCATGGAATTTTCCAGGCAAGAATACTGGATCGGTTTACATTTCCCTCCTCCAGTGGATCTTCCCAACCCAGGGATTGAACCTTTATCTCTTGCATGTCCTGCACTGGCAGGTGGATTCTTTACCACTGAACCACCTGGAAAGCCCCATTTGCGTCCATACATGGACTTTATATATCTAAAGAGACTTTGCAAATGATATTGAGTATCTTGAGATGGAGAGATCATCCTGGATTATTCAGGGGGATCTAGTGTAATTATTGTTGTTGCTGTCCACTCACCCAGTCATGTCCAAATCTTTGCAACCCCATGGATTGTAGCACTCAAGGCCTCCCTGTCCCTCACCATCTCCTGAAATTTGCTCAAGTTCATGTCCAGTGCATGGGTTATGCCATCCATATACATCCTTAAAAACAGAAATTTTCTTGGCTGTGGTCAGAAAGAGAGTTGTGATTCTGGAAGAATTTCCAGAGAAATGCAACTTTTTGGCTTTTATGGAAGAAGGAGGTCAAGAGCTAAGGCATGCAGGTGGCCTCCAGAAGCTGAAAGAGTCAAGGCAGTAAATTCTCCTTTGTAGCCTCCAGAGAGGAACACAGCTCTGCCAACACCTGTGTTAGCCCAGTGAGATCATATCAGACTCCTAACCTCCAGAACTGTAAGATAATAAGTCTGCATGGTTCTCAGCTGCCACTTTGTGAAGCTTTATTACTGTAGAAATATAAAACTAATACATACCCACACACTTAACCATTTAAAATTCTTTGTATCTACATTTTAATTCACTATTACTGTTCAGGATTTACTTTCCCTGCGACCTTGTCATCATTTCCCTCTCTATCTACTTATATATGTTCAGATGGAAGAAGCATAAGGCTTGTTCTATTTAAGAGCAAACTCAATCTAAGGAAACCTGCTCTTTGTCATGCAGTCAAACTCATTGTGAAATATGTGATTCATTTATCTTATTTTTTTGCATACAAACATTGCCCCCATGAAATTGTTGTCTAATTTAAGAAAAAAAATGTTTCCTGTGAAGTGTTTTTACTTATTATGTGACATTTATTCATAAATTTACATCCTTAAGCATTATAATTATCATGTAGTTTCCTGGAGCCAATTTAATTTCTCTCAAAATTATTTACCTTGTGATGACAGCTAAATTACTACACATGTGAATAGTTACAGAACATCAAACTTGAATTTCCCAGAATATCTTTTATTAAAACTTTCATGTAAATTATTTTTACTCAACCAGGGAATAATTTACTTAGTTTGAAGATTCTTTGGGATACTCAAATGTTAAAAAAAAATTAAGTATGGAATAATTATAATCCTAGGTTTTACACACACACATAGGTTTTTATGAAGGTTCAACTCTCAACAATAAGTTATAGAAGACATAAGAGGAGAGGGATTTATAAAAAATATATAGACACATATATGCACACACTCATACACACATGTATTTTCATGAACAGTGAATAAGTGTAGCACATAAGTAATACATAAAGAGTAGTTTTATTAATTGCACTTTAATGCTATTCTTGATTACCCTAACCAAGTCATTTGTGCATTCTGTATCTCTTCACAATTTTCGCTTTGTTGGTTTTAACATCAAAAAGCTATATATTTCAGTTTACAGATATCAAATAAATGTCTACTATCTGACCATTTCTACTAAATAAAGAAGCCATTCATTTGAATGCCAAAAACAACTGATAATCTTATTTAATATTTGTTAATGACTATTATGAAAACAATTATTTTATAATGAAAATATTTAGAAAGTTGAACAAAGGCGTGGAACTCATTCAAGAGTAATAAAATATGTTTTCCCCAAGAAACTAATTTTAATATACTAATTTTAATGTCCTCATTTTCACCAAATTATACAAATAACACAGAGATTTGTTATATGCAAATAAGTGATTGAAGTAACATGACAGAATCATAATGACCTCTAACAATTATGACAAGCTGCAAACAAGAATACTCATTAAAGATGTTGTACAATTAATTTTGTAAAAATGTTCCAAACACAATTTGGCAGGAGAAAGATGTAAGGAGTCCAAGGATAATTTATAGTCTTCATTTAAACTTGTAATTTTTCCAATTAAAGTCCAGTAATGAAATTTTTAAAGTTTAATTTTGAATGTCTTTTCTTTCTACTTTATTAGTTAATTCTTTGCCTTTAAATACTGGGAAATTTGAAGACTTTCCAGGTAATATGATGTGTTAAGTAGAAATATCAGGTTTAGTCCCTGTACTTTTTATTATAAACAGTCTAGAGAATGCAGATATGTAAAAAATATACTTCTAGTTAAAATATTAAAAAGTTAGAGGCTTCAAGAAAACAATTAAAGATAAAACACACAGATATAGCATAGAAAGTTCTAGCATTTTCTAAGAGAAATTGGAAGTAACTTTCTTGAGAATAAATTAAGTAACAACTGTAAAAGTAAACAACTATATAAGTAGACAAAGTGGTTATAAAGAGATTAAGTCCCTATCTTTGGATTAAAAAGCTAACATGAATTAAGAAGAAGGGGGCCGGGGAAGCAGAATCAGAGTTCAGAGTTCATTAGGAAATACCTGCCCTCAGACTTATGTTGGTCAGCTGGACTGCTAGGGTTGAAATCCAAGATAGAAGAGAGAAGACCAAAAGCAAGGGACCAGAGTAGCTTAGACCAAAACGAAGCCTACTATATGTTCCTAGAAATACACTAATTGGGCAGACAGGTGAAAGGAACAGAATAAGTTTCTAACAAAACTCCTACCACCCCTAATTGTTCTTTTGCTTTTTATTTAAAATCCTTATGACATTTCTCAAATCTCTCTGCAAAGGAATTGTCCCAACATTTCATACCTGGATAAGCTTCATTAGATTATTAAAAGTCTACAGTGTCTTCAAATACATTCTCTCCATATAGGGATTCCCTGGTGGCTCAGAATGTAAATTGTCGGTCCGCAATGCAGGAGACCTGGGTTCGATCCCTGCATCGGGAAGATCCCCTGAAGAAGGAAATGGCAACCCATTCCAGTACTCTTGCCTAGAAAATTCCAAGGATGGAGGAGCCTGGTGGGCTATAGTCCATGGGGTTGTAAAGAGTCGGGAGTCGGACATGACTGAGCGACTTCACTTTCACTTTTTTCTGCATATATAGAATTATAATTGATCTGCCCAGTGTCTGAAATGGAGATACAGTTAGCCTCTAAATGGACTATCGGAGAGCTGTGTATACACTCAACTACTCACCAGTACCAGACTCCCTAAAGAACCAGAGGAAGCAGGGTCATTTGAGCAGTTAAGAGTTTGGTTACTCTCTAAAGTCAGTCAGCTCAGATTCAAGTCTCAACTCCATCACTTATTAAATAAACGACTTTGGGAAAATATCTCTAGTGTCTAAATTCTAGGCACATGATCAGTTGGGGGGGGGAGGCAAGATACTGCTACCTACTTACCTACTAAAATCATTGTAAGAATTTAATTCAGTAATTCTGGACATATGATAGACTGAAAATAACTATTGGTGAGAAAGAATGAGAAATAGACAGAGAGAAAAAAATCTAAGGTACAAATAGGGAAATTAAAAAAAAATTCCTTTATATTTGAAAGTGGAAAAAGACAGAAAAGAAATTTCAGGGAAAAAATGCTGTTTATTCTTTTTTGTTGTTGTTTTCTTTCTTTTTACATATTTATTTGTCTGTGACAGGTCTTAGTTGCATCATGCAAGATCTTCACTGTGGCACACAGAGCCTCTTTTCACTCCGTGCCATGTGGAATCTTAGTTCCCCAACCAGGGATCTAACCCCTGTCCCCTGTAGTGCAAGGCAGCTTCTTAACCACTGGACCACCAAGGGCATCCCTGTTTACTCTTCTTCAGTTCAGTTCAGTCACTCAGTCATGTCCAACTGTTCATGACCCCATGGTCTGCAGCACGCCAGGCCGCCCTGTCCATCACCAACTCCCGGAGTTAACTGAAACTCATGTCCATTGAGTCGGTGATGCCATCCAACCATCTCATCCTCTGTCATCCTCTTCTCCTCCCGCCTTCAATCTTTCCCAGCATCAGGGTCGTTTCAAATGAGTCAGTTCTTCGAATCAGGTGGCCAAAAGATTGGAGTTTCAGCATCAGTATCACTCCTTCCAATGAATATTCAAGACTGATTTCCTTTAGGATGGACTGGTTGGAACTCCTTGCAGTACAAGGGACTCTCATGAGTCAACACCACAGTTCAAAAGCATCAGTTCTTTGGCGCTCAGCTTTCTTTATAGCCCAACTCTCACATCCATACATGACTACTGGAAAAACTGTATCCTTGACTAGATGGACCACTGTTGACAAAGTAATGTCTCTGCTTTTTAGTATGCTGTCTAGGTTGGTCATAACTTTTCTTCCAAGGAGTGTCTTTTAATTTCATGGCTGAAGTCACCATCTGCAGTGATTTTGGAACCCCCCAAAATAAAGTCTGTCACTGTTTCCCCTGTTTCCCCATCTATTTGCCATGAAGAGATGGGACCAGATGTCATCATCTTAATTTTCTGAATGTTGAGCTTTAAGCCAACTTTTCCACTCTCCTCTTTCACTTTCATCAAGAGGTTCTTTAGTTCTTCTCCAATTAAGTGCCTAATGATTTGAATTTCCAAGAACTGGAACTTAAGACAGACATTCATAGGCAAACATTTTATTGGGCACAGACTATCATCAAATGGACTATAGCAAGCCCCTGGAGTAAGCTGATGTCAGACAACTTAGGCAGCTGGAGATGAGCTCACTAGCCTGTAAATAATATCTAGGTAGGTCACCACCCAGTCATTACAATGCCCAGAGGCACACACTTCCTACATTAAGTTCGCCATATCCAAAAGTGCAAAAAGCTGCCCACCCAACATTGAACCAAAAAAAGAAAAAAGAAAAAAACTGTGCAATTTGAGTCATGCTCCAGAGTCCAATCCAATGAGATACATTTTATGTAGCCAAACTTTCCACTGGGAGTTTGGAATTAAATATTAAAATAAACTAAAAACTATTATGTTTATAAATAAATTTCAAATGCATGATCTGACTCAGTTCAGTTGCTCAGTTGTGTCCGACTCTTTGCAGTCCCATGGACTGCAGCACGCCAGGCTTCCCTGTCCATCACCAACGCCTGGAGCCTCAGCAAACTCAAGTCCATCCTGTCAGTGATATCATCCAACCATTTCATCCTCTGTCATCCCCTTCTCCTCCCGACTTCCATCTTTTCCAGCAACAGGGTCTTCTCCAATGAGTTGATTCTTTGCATCAGGTGGCCCACATATTGGAGTTTGAGCTTTAGCATTGTCCTTCCAATGAATAGTTAGGACTGATTTCCTTTAGGATTGACTGATTGGATCTCTTTGCTATCCAAGGGACTCTCAGGAGTCTTCTCCAATAACACAGTTCAAAAGCATCAATTCTTCAGAGCTTAGCTTTCTTTACAGTCCAACTCTCACATCCATACATGACTAATGGAAAAAAACACAGCTTTTATTAGACTCACCTTTGTTGGCAAAGTAATGTCTCTGCTTTTTAATATGCTGTCTAGGTTGGTAATAGCTTTTCTTCCAAGGAGCAAGCATCTTTTAATTTCATGGCTGCAGTCACCATCTGCAGTGATTTTGGAGCCCAAGGAAATAAAGTCTGTCACTATTTCAATTGTTTCCCCATCTATTTGCCATGAAGTGATGGGACCAGATGCCATGATCTTAGTTTTCTGAATGTTGAGTTTTAAGCCAACTATCAGACTACTTCAGAAAAATATTTCAACTTTCAAATGGAAATTAAAAACTTGATATAATTTTTCAACCATTAAAACAGAACATAACTGATGCAACTCAAAAATATATAGGAGAAAAATTACTCCTTCCCCAATAGAGTTAAAGACATTAAATAGTGAAACAAATTAAAAAATCCTTGTTATGAATTGGGCACATTGGGAGTTTTTGAAGAGTAGTTATAGTGCAGTTATTGATTAATCTGTTTGGATGTGTTATTGTTTTTCACATGGGACACCTGGAATTAGTTTACTGAGGCAAAGTTTTTGTCTTCCTACAGGAACTGTTACTTGGTTGATCATTCACATTTGATCCTTGGTTTCAATGAATATTTCTATAAAACCACCTGTGAAACAAACATATGAAGAGTTCTGCAAATGATATATAATTAGAAAGTTTGATATATGATTATTGAAAATATTAATGAATGTATGGATTAGTTGCTTTAGTAGTTATTACATATATATAGGTCATAACCAGTGAATTTCCTGACCAAAACATGACTCTTTTTAAGAAACCATTTGAGAATTTTCAGGATTTTCATCTAAGCCATGTATCTAATTTTCATTAGCTTCTTTTTACCATTTTATTACAGAAAACCATCTTACTTTTGGTTTGGTTCTCCCTACACTATACAGCCTAAGGTATTTTGAGATATGCATATTGTATTAATGATTTTTATCTTGCACATTAAGCACATAATCAAAGTATCTGGTCTCAGCTCTGAATTACTGAAAGTGGGAGAAAATTATTTCCATAGATGCTTTATAGTATTTTAAAATTCTTTGTTGCTTTTATGTGCATTTTCTTTTTGCATATTTTAAGTATTTTATATTGGTATCAGTAAAGAGGGAACAGAATATTATAGAAATTTGATTTGGATTGTATGATTTATGAAGTTTAGCGTTTGTAATTGTTTGTGCAGGGTAACCCATTCTAAGGTCACCTCTTAGTAAATGAATAATATGGTATTCATAACTAAAAATAACTTCAAGCAAATTATAGATGTGAGATTGGGGTGTTGGCTCTGTTTTGAAGAATTTACTTGGTTTTGAACTTGCTTTCTTTGGGAAAAATGGGATTGTTCTCATTTGCTTGGTCTTCTCTTTGTAGCTGAATTTCTTGTGCCATGGAGAGTAGAGAACAAGAGGGAACTCCTACTTTTTTCATCTTAACATGTCTTCATGCAACTGCTTTCAATCAATTATGCATAACCAAATGCTGAGAGTGTCTCTAATCAGTGGTTCCTCCATATATGTGTAGGTATGAAGATTAAAACTATAACATTTCTGTATGAATTTTACTGACAGTTCATTTGTCATTAATATGTTTACCTTTGAAAACATGAACATGAGTTCATTTCCATTTTAGAGTACATTTTGCTAGCAATTTCAGATTTTTGATCCATCACCAGGGAAATAATATAACTAAATAAGTGAAAGGAAAGAAACATAGAGGAAAAAAATTATGGCTCCAAAATTAAAGCTAATTCTCCTTCATTAAGTAACAATCTAGAGAAAGATACACTAATATGTTTTTGCTATATTATACTACTTTTTGGTATTTAACTATTATGATTATTTATTATGGGAGTTTTAACAATTTTATTTTTATTACATACTCTAGAAACAAAATTTTGAAAATTTCAGTTATGTATTATGGCATAGATTGTTAGGTAGGGATTCTGTAATTTATGTTTACCTATCAAACCTAAATAATGAGATCATATTCAACCACTATAGAGAATAGTTGACCTAAAACAAATAGACTGTCAGCTAATTCTCCAGGGGGAAAAAAAAAAGGCTTATTCAGGATTAGTGGAGAATTGCAATGAAAGGAGAGCAATAGAAAAGAGTCCATGATTTTCTCACATGCTAAGTCCTTGCCTGGAAGAAGGAAGTATCTCTTCCTCCTGCTGGAATCGCTCTTTTCACAGAGCATGAGAGCGCCTCCTTCTAGTCTCCTAACTCTATCTAACTGAGACTTCTGTTGTTCATTTTTAAGAATATTTTGATCTGTTGTGATTTGTTTAAAAACCATGATTTTAATTTTAGAGTAGAAAGTTGAAAAGGAGATTAGATAATATATGGCATAGACTTTTGCATAGCAGTGCTGATGGGATTTTTAAAATTAATTTATTTATTTTAATTGGAGGATAATTACTTTACAATGCTGTGTTTTTTTTGCCATGAGTCAACATGAATCAGCCACAGATGCACCTGTCCCCCCATCCTGAAATCGCCCTTCCAGCTGGCAGGATTTTTATCTTTTAAAAGGAAAATAAAAGCTTAAGTATAAAATGCCATATACACACAAACAGGAACATTAGATAATTCAATTAAAAGGAATTATTTGGAGGTTGGGATAGGATGCTGGAGTTAGGGGGCTTCTTCCCCAGTGACTCAGAGGTAAAGAATCTGCCTGCAATGTAGGAGCTACAGGAGATGCAGGAGACACAGGTTTGATCCCTGGGTCAGGAAGATCCCCTGGAGGAGGGCATGGCAACCCACTCCAGTATTCTTTCCTGGAGAATCCTATGGAGAGAGGAGCCTGGCAGGCTACAGCCCATAGGGTTGCAAAGAGTTGGAATGACTGAAGTGACTCAGCATGCATGCATTCACACTGGAGATATGAAAATGCCCTTGTATAACGTAACAAGAGGTTAAAGAAAGTTAGGCAAAATGATGGACTTCCGAATGTTGTAGAGGTAGGTAGCCAGCATATCATTGAGAGTGATATGATTAAGGAGTAGCTGAGAATTTCTTGCCAGGAAAACGTTGAATGATATTAAATAGAAAGAGTCATAGGAGATATTTTCCACTTAAACTTGACAATAAAGTAGCTCTTCCTAGAATAAAATGTCATCCTTCACCTCAGCTCCTGGAGAAAATGATGCTGTCTCAGCCAGAGTTCAAAGACAGCAGTAATTCAGGCTTTAGAGAAAGTTGCCCAGTGAAGCAGACAAAACACTGGCCATGTTTAACAAATTAAACCGGTATGACAAGGCATAAATGGATTGTAGGAAAGAAAACCCTCCCCACATTTCCAGGATAGACTCTGAAAGTGTAGAAAGGAGTTTTAAGTGAGAAGCACCAGGTAAAAAATATTCCTGGGTTGGGAAGATCCACTGCAAAAGGGCTAGACTACTCACTCCAGTCAGTATTCTTGGTCTTCCCCGGTGACTTAGCTAGTAAAGAATCTGCCTGCAATGAGAAAGACCTAGTCCAATCCCTGGACCAAGTTGGGAACATTCCCGCAGAAGGAAACAGCTACCCACTCCAGTAACCTGGCCTGGAGAATTTCATAGCCTGTATGGACAGGGACGCCTGGCATGTTGCAGTCCATGGGATCACAAAGGGTTATACATGACTGAGTGACATTCACTTTCACTCTCAAATAAACAATGGGTGCTCAAGGAAAGAAAAAATAACTCAGGCTGTCCAGAAATAAACCTCTGCTTTTGCCACAATGATAAAGCAACCCTTGTTATATTTTTTAAGTTAGCATCAGTGGTTATGATTACTTGCATTCATATTTAAGTTACTATATATTAAACCCAGGTTTTTAATCACAGTGTTTGCATTCCATTATTTAAAAAATATCTTTTGCCATCTTTGAAACCTTAAAGATGTTGGAATGACTTCAAGTAAATATTACTTGATTTAAATGGATCTTGCCAGATTATTAGTGGCAAGAATTCAGTCTTTTTATCACAATTATAAGTACAGTGAAAATATTTAATAGATTTTCTCTTTTATAGAGTAAAGCTATTAATTAATTTGGAAAGGACATGTGTTTTAGAGTGAAATACCTGGGTTTGACACATGATTTTGTGTTTCTTATCTTTATAACTGTGAGGCATTTACTTAATTTCTTTGCGTCTCACTTCCCCAAGTATGTAATGTATGATTAGTAAAACAGTTCAAGTTTATTATTAGCATGAAATTGGATAATGTAAGTAAACTACTGAACTCAGGACATGCTATAGTAAAAATAGACAGTGTAGACTTACTGTAATAGTTGTCACTAATATTCTGAGTTCAATTAATAGTTCTTCTAAGATGAGATAAAATTATTTGCTGTAAAATTATTTTTAAATGATAAATTAAGTGAACAAAAGCCTTTTTAAAATAATGTTAGTTTGTTCACTACAGATATTTAAAATAGTACAGCTCACAGGAAAGTTTTTGGCATCTAACAATTTTTACTAAATATGTAAGAAAAAGAATTTAAAGTTTGCTGAAGAAATATATAAAAATATATTGTAAAGTAATTAGCCTCCAGCTAATAAAAATAAATGAAAAAATATTCAACATTTTTTTGAAGTTAATTAAATACTTTTTAGAACCAATTAGTTGAAACTTATCCTCCAGCCATGAACATAAGAATATAAAGATAACACTTCTGTTATAAATTCTCCTGAAATTTTTAGTGTTAGCAGATCTTAATTTTTCACATAGGAAGTGATTCCCCTGTTCAAATGCTAGATTTTTTTTTTCAATTTTGTAAAATAAGAAGCTGCTTTAGACATTTTTTTAAGAATATTCAAATAATAAAATGCTTTCTCTGTTTCATTTTTTTCTTATTTCTTCTCAAGATCCCATGATGATAAATGCGGTTGCTTTCTTTTTTTTAATCCCAGGAAATATAAGTCTTCCAAGCACAAAGGGCACAAAGTCTGTCTTCAATATTTTCTCCTGATGCTGAGTGCAGAATTGGTTTCAGAAAGAAAATTGCTGACATTAAGCAAGCATCTAACTTGGCGAGTCGTTGCAACATATTTCTATATGATGCTGTGAGATGCACTGGAAAAAAAGGACGTTCCAGACCCTAAGAGACTGTTGCCTGTTCCCAGGGAAACTGAAAAAATTAGAAAGTTATACCTGAGCTCTAGTTCTTGATTTATAGGACAATGCAATGGAGGAACAAATTTCTGAGCTTCTCTGTTCTTCAACAAATGGAGTGACACAGTCTGTTTGAATTCTTTCCTCAGTCAGGGAAGCTCTAAAAATAGAATACTTCAACTCTTTCAGATATTAGACAACCAAGCACATTGCAAATATTTTCTACAGGCAAATATTTAAAAAGCATTTTCAACAAAATAATGTTTCAGTTATGTCCATTTATTTTATTTTTATACTAATTTTATTAGACTATATTTATTTAACTAGGAGGTGAATCAAAAAAGATCTTGCTGCAATTTATCTCAAAAAGTGCTGTGCCTATGTTTTCCTCTGAGATTTATCATGTCCCACTTTACATTTAGGTCTTTAATTTATTTTGAATTCTGTGTGTGTGTGTGTGTATGATGTTAAGGAGTGTTCTAATTTCACACTTTTACATGTAACTGTCCAGTTTTCCCAGCACCACTTATTGAAGAGACTGTCTTTTTCTCCCCTGTATATCTGTTCCTCCTGTGCCATAGATTAGGTGACCATAGGTGCCTGGGTTCATCTCTAGGCTTTCGAGCCTATTCCATCAACCTATTTTTTTTTTTGGAGGGGTGCAAGTACCCTATTGCCTTGATTACTGTAACTTGTAGTATAGTCTGATGTCAAGGAACATGGTTCCTCCAGCTCTACTTTCCTTTCTCAATATTCTTTGGCTATTTACAGTCTTTTCCATATTTTGAAAATGACTGTACTACTTAAAGCAATTATAGATTCTATGCAACCTATAAAATTACCAATGGCATTTTTCACAGAATCCATTTACTTTAATTGTCTCATTATGCTTAGTATTAATAACAAGTCATACACCATTATGGATATTTCCTAATTTAATTAGACTTGTGATAACAATTCCTTTTAAATTACACTATATTTGTGATAAGTTATTTGGGGTTGTAAGGTTTGAAAATATGTGTATGTCACACAAATTAGTCAAGATTTTTCTATTGTGAGAACAGCAAATAGACAAAACCAATGAAAGACCAAGCCACAATTAAGGAAAAAAAAAAACAAAAAACAGTAGCTCTATGACAGTATCTATAGGGATTTTTGTTTTCTCCACATTTTCTCTATTTTTAAACTTATTTCCTTTTCATCAGGAGTCATTGTTGCTTAATAGAAGTAATTATCTTTTAAAAGTGGTCAATTTACTTATTATAAGCATTCTTTTTCAAGTCAGTTTCTCATCATTATCTGCCAAGGCTATTCTCAGTCTCTGCTTGTGGAATAACAGTTACTGCTGAATATCTTCTCTCTGTTCTCCATAGCCTTCCCTTACCTAATGCACAGTGTCTTTTAAATCAAACCTGCAAGTTTGCAACTTAACTAGAGCAACTCCTGTCTCATGTTTCAAGTTTAATGTGTCATCTTAATTCACCTTTCAGCTTCTGTCCCTGCTACAAATTGCTACCACTCTCTCCTCATATTTTACATCCAAATTATCTAAAATCCATTATTATTGAACAAATCACTACTCTTTGTCAGGCATTGCTATAAAGCAAAGAGATACAGCCCTTAATATAGCAGTCTCTGCCTCCACTGTATTTGTGATCAGGGCTCCGATCATTCAGTAAAAATTGTTATTCCTCCTATGCAGAACTCTCTTGCTGAACTATTCAATGCCCAACCAATAAATTAGTGGTCTCTTGGATCAAAGTACATATGTTGATATAATCAACTTTGGGTAGAGTGGTGGAAATTTTCCTTCGCTTTTCTAAATGAGGAACAAGGATACAGCCCAAACAATATCCCCATAAACTACTCCCAAAACAAGTGTTTTGATAATAAACCAAACTTTCAATAAAATATAATGAAGTGATTGCTTTTGCTTCTCTTAACTTTCTTTAAAACTTGTATCTTGTTTACCTCAATTTGTGTTAACTCAGTATTTTGCTTGAATGGATACAAAATTAAATTCACTTTGCCTCTATAGTCGGGGGATATGAAAATGTTTTCAGTGCTCAGATATTTCTGAATGTTCAGCTTTCCACTATGCTTCAAATAAAAATATTTCTTCAGAAATTGGAGAGCTGCCCCCCATTCCACAATGCAGACACTGTTGCACCTTAAATGGAAAGGAAGAAAATAAGTCCACATGAATATCTGATGTAAATGTTCACACATTGGAGCTCTCTAAACTATAACATTTTTCTTTAAAAAATTTTACCCTTGTATTTAATATTGTGTAAAGCATATTTTTAAGATTTAGAAACTTGGATCTATTATTTACAATGATAGCTTTTACTTATAAAAGGGTGAATAATATACACATATTTATATATATGTTTGATTTATCAATAAGTCTGCCTATTTTGTACATCGGAAACTCTTTAGACTTTACTAAATGTTATAAAACAGGTAAGCATAAAACTAATGACATTATTTATTTGAAAAAAGCAGTCATGAGGTTTAGGGAATATAATAAGTGCTATATTTTAGTGACTTCCAGATCCTTTCCAAAGCTTTCAAAATTTTAACGTTCAAGTGGCTTCACCCTTCATTATTATTGTAACTTTGGGCAAATTACTCAACTTCTCTTTGCCTACACTTTCTCATTTGTTCAATGGAGAATGGTAAAAAAAAAAACAAAAAAAAAAACCTTTATCACATAATTCACATAAGAATTTATGGGATAATGTGTATAAATCTCTTAATGTGTACTCATATGAGAAGTTCTTTAAAGTGTTAACTAATGTTCTATAAAAATGGGAACATACCATGCACATTATTCTGCAAAATTGTCTTTTGTTTAAAGGAACATAGTATGTAAGTTGTTTACTAGGTAAGCTGTGTCTGGCTTTTTTCCACTTCATGGACTGTAGCCCGCCAGGCTCCTCTGGCCATAAGATTTCCCAGGCAAGAACACTAGAGTGGGTTGCCATTTCCTTCTCGAGAGAATCTTCCAGACCCACGAATCAAACCCGTGTCTCCTGTATTGGTAGGCAGATTCTTTAACTAGTAAAGAATTCACCTGCAATGCAGGAGACCCTGGTTCGATTCCTGAGCTGGAAAGATCTGTGGAGAAGGCATAGGCTGCCCACTTCAGTATTCTTGGGCTTCCCTGGTGCCTCAGACAGTAAAGAATCCACCTGTAATGTGGGAGACCTGGGTTCAATCTCTGGGTTGGGAAGATCCCCTGGAATAGGACATGGCAACCAACTCCAGTATTCTTGCCTGGAGAATCCACGTGGACAGAGGGGTCTGGTGGGCTACAGTCCACATAATCACAAAGAGTCGGACACAGCTGAGCGACTAAGCACATAGCACACACACTCTATATTATTGAAATTCAGTTAAGTTCACTCATTTATTGACATGATGCAGTTATTTGATTCAGGATCATAAGATTTTCTCTATTTTTTGTTTTCTCTGTATCTATAGAACATAGTTAAATCAAATTTCAAAGTGAATATCTTATAAAATAACTAATAAAAAAATAAAAACTACATAAATGACAAATTTCTGTCTTATATCCAACAAACTGTTAAAAGGACAATTCTCATCCAGTCAAGACTGTGACTCAGAAGAAAATAGGCCCAGCTGTCCATTAGAAGTTTTGCTGTTGAAAATTTTTCCACTTCCGATTTCCAGATGAAAATTATCCTGAAACTTTTAAAATAAGAGATACATTTATATGTCTGACAATTTAACTTTAGTTCATATGGCATATAGCTAAATTTTGTGAATAAAGGAAACACATCAACTTTATAATGAATCACATATTATATTAAATGTATGCGCACATGCTCCATCACTAAGTCATGTAAGATTCTTCTGTGACCCATGGACTGTAGCCTGCCAAGCTCTTCTGTCCATGGAATTTTCCAGGCAAGAGTACTGGGCTGGGTTGCCATTTCCTACTACAAGGGATCTTCCCAACACAGAGCTGGAACCTGTGTCTCCTGCATTTTTTTTTTTTTACCACTGAGCCACCTGGGAAGCCATTAAATATGTGTATGTGTGTCTCAGAATACATGTCTAGATTCAATCATTTTGTATTTTATAGATTTTTTATTGAAAGCAAGATTTATTTTATACATATAAGCAATCAAAATACATAAAATTTGCCCTACAGAGTAAAGTAACTTACAGCATTCTTTTTCTTACTTTGGCAATTCATTTTCTGTCAAATGCTTTCAGCTGTTATCATGTTTATCAGGACTTTGATCTTTGGCTGTGTACTCAAATAACTCAAAATTTTGTCTCTTTCCAATAGCAAGAAAGTAGTAGTAGTTGGCCAGCTCTCACTCTCCACAAATAGGGGACTATATCAGAAGAGAGCTCAAAAAAATTTGTTTATTTGAACATTATGAAATTGATTGATGCTACTGAACTGATATTGACATTACTCAATTTCAATTTCTTTTAGATGTGATTGAAACTTTAACACAGAAGAGATAATTCTGAAGTCAACTCAAGGCATAAATCACTAACTGGATTAAGAGAAGTTTTGACAGAATTAATTTCACATAAATCATGCTTTTACATGATTCCTTAATGTTTAAGACAGTGAAAATTGAATAGGGCCAAAATATACTATTTCAACTGACAAATATAAAACCTGAATAGTGGTTAAGAACAACAAACAATAAAAATTGTTTGTTCAAAACAGCAAGGAATAAAACCTGAATAGTGGTTAAAAGCTGGATAGATGTTTATATTCATCCCACATAAGCAAAGTTTGATGCTAAAGCATGCAGCGATTGTAGAGCAATTCCTCTAACTTCAGAGACCCCATCTCTTTCCATCATATTCTTATCCTTTACGGCAAATCGATGGGGAAACAGTGGAAATGGTGACAGATTTTATTTTGGGGGGGGGGCCAAAATCACTACAGATGGTGACTGCAGCCATGAAATTAAAAGATGCTTGCTCCCTGGAAGAAAAGTTATGACCAACCTAGACAGCATATGAAAAAGCAGAGACTTGACTTTGCCAACAAAGAATGTCCATCTAGTGAAAGCTTTGGTTTTTCCAGTAGTCATATATGGATGTGAGGGTTGGATTATAAAGAAAGCTGAGCACTAAAGAATTGATGCTTTTGAACTGTGGTGTTGGAGAAGACTCTTGAGAGTCCCTTGGACTGCAAGGAGATCCACCCAGTCCATCCTCAAGGAGATCAGTCCTGGATGTTCATTGGAAGGACTGATGCTGAAGCTGAAGCTCCAATATGTTGACCACCTGATGCGAAGAGCTGACTCATCTGAAATGACCCTGATGCTGGGAAAGATTGAAGGCAAGAGGAGAAGGGGATGGCAGAGGATGAGATGGTTGGATGGCATCACTGACTCAATGGACATGAGATTGAGTAAACTCCAGGTGTTATTGATGGACAGGGAGGCCTGGTGTGCTGCAGTCCATGGTGTTGCAGCCGATTCTTTACTACTAGGCCACTGAGGAAGCCCATGACAAATCTGTGCACGTGTGTGTGTGTGTGTTAGTTTGGCAGTCGTGTCCTACTCTTTGCAACCTCATGGACTGTAGTGCACCAGGCTCCTTTGTCTATGGAATTCTCTAGGCAAGAATACTGGAGTGAATTGCTATTTTGGTAGTCGTGGTGCATGGGATTGGAAGTTGAGGCTCATGGACTCTAGAATGTGGGCTCAGTAATTGTGACACAGAATGTCAGTTTCCCTGCAGCATGTGGGATTTTCCCAGACCATGGATCAGGGATTGAACACATGTCCTCTGTGTTAGCAGACAGATTCTTAACCACTGGACTTCCATGGAAGTTCCCAATCTTCATTCTTAAGTGAACATTTATCAAGCTAAATATTGTTGACTGTATCACTAAGATAATGGAAAGAATAGATATTGAGGGCAACCTGAAGTCTCTACAATAGTTAGGGATGCAATCCAAAATAGAATAATATACTGGGGAATATTTTTTAAAAATAATATGACAGAATCAAGTAAGGGAAAATTACAAAAGTATCTAGAGAAGAGATAGAAGTGAAAGTTAGTCTGTGCTGGTAAGAGACGTGAGGTTGGTACTTGAAAATCTCATAGGAATTGCAATCCTGACCTGAACATTTCAAGATCTGAGATGTGGCTCTACTATTGAGTCCTGACTGGATGCACAATGCTAGGCACAGGAAGGAAATGCTTTGTGACTGTTCTGATCTGAAGTGAAAAAATAGATGTGTCAAACATTTTTAAAGGTATTCAGTAGTTTGAATTATTGGTATAAGCCATTATTTTTTAGATCAAATAGAACCCTGTCTAAGTCTCTGGTCATAAATACTTGATTACAAATATTAGTGAGGTTGAGGCATGATATTGATGCTTCATGAGAGATAATTATTCATATTCCTATTTCTCTATGTATAAATGATAGTTTAAGTTGCAATTTTGTTAGAGTTATGATGTGATGGAAACTGTGGATTTTCAAGTGTATTTACAACTTTGTCTTCTGACATAAAAACCCAATGTGAATATTTGATTATTGATCACTGAATACTAATAGCTAAGGATAATGTTTCCAATGAACGGCCTTAAAATCATGGAGAATGCATATGTGAGACCTTGAAACATGAAAGTTACAGAACAGACATCATAATAAGGGTAACAATTGTATAAAGTCTTTGAAAGGATTTTAACTCAAGATTTTCAATATTCATTTGTACAGTTTTAGGATGATACTGAATATAGAGTATAAATTCCCTTGGGAAACTAGCTAAGTCAAAATCTGTTATTAATAGTTTGTTCAATTGGCCCTATTTTTCTAGGTAAATCATTTGTAATAACACCACATGCATCCTGCTTAAGAGAATCTTGACTAGAAATGAAAGTGCTACAAAAATTCTCAGTATATTTTAAGTAAGATTATCTGGGTATGTATTTTATGGACATGATCTTATGATGAAAATGGGCTTTTTAAACACAGCTATATTGAACTACATTCTGTGCTGAAGGGAATTATTACCATTTTGTTTCTTCTCATTGACTATCCGGGCACAATGACATTTTCTAATGACAGAATCAAAGCAAAACAGTGACTTGTTGAGAATATCTATTTCCTGTTTTCATAGAAATCTGCCCCATCAAATCCCTGAGAGGAAAAATGAGACTCCAAGATTTAAGAGCTAATATAACTTTTTTCCAAGTGGATTAGTTTTCAGAGCAAAATATATTTGAAAGCAGTTGTCAGTTCAACTTCCCTTGAGTTGTCAGGTATAACATTACAGAAAATGTCTGAAAACAAGTCTATTGAATTTCATAGGTATAATATTTTCTTAAAGTGGAATTTAGTTTGGAATAGTGGAATTTCTTAAAGTAGAATTTAGTTTGAATTCTAAAAAGGTATCATACCTCATTTAAAAATGCTTTTAAGTTAAAAAAAAGTCTCTTCCATAATTTAGGCTTAACATTTGTCAATTTTTGGATATAAAATAAGCCATTTCATTGTCTTTTCTTAGGGGAGTTTAATACTTGAGGTAGAACCACCCATTGACCATTGAATCAGCTTCCTTGAACCTAAGAGAAATAACAGTAAAACATTTGAAAATATAAAAGACTTATATTCTAAAACTGAGTTCATTTTCTCTACTTTACGTCAGGAGTGAAAACGAATGGAATGAACTACCCCTAAAATAAAGGGAGATCAACTCAATGTATAATATATTTCAGTTCCAAATAGCTGTATCTCATTGTTCCTTGGCAGAGTTAAGGCTATATTGTATATATATATGGGGATGATACTTCTTGATAACAGAAGGATAGTCCTGCTGTACCTTAATATTATAATTTCTAGGCTCTGTTTACAGTCTTATGAAATCTTAATGTCATCTACACCTCACTTTATAATCAAACATTCCCTATATAAACTGTGACAAAATTCAACTCCCTTTAAACCAGTTTACATTAAAGAGCAGAAAAATGTATTAGAACAAAACCCATTTGCCTTATATATGTGAAAAGACTGATACATGGAAATGTCATAATCATTTCTGATGCTTTTCTATTAGTAACAGAATTACTTTTCACCTTCTAGCTTCAAAATATGAATATCGAACAACTGTGCTTCTTAAAGAATGTCACAAATTCTAGTTGAAGTCAGAAACAAATAGATAGGGTTTAGTTTTTCAAGTTAATATTATGGGTACATTATCAATTAGTTTTGCATCTTTAATTATTTCACTTCAAATTAATAAGTTGATATCTATTTATCAGTGTATATCTTTATATACTTGTGCATGTATTGGTATAAATAGAGGGATTTATTAGAAGGATGTGTGTTAGCGCTTGTACTTAGACTGCGTGACCCTATGGACTGCAGCTAGCCAGTCTCCTCTGTCCATGGTATTCTCCAGGCAAGAATAATGGAGTTGGTTGCCATTTTTCCCTCCAGGGGATATTCTCAACCCAGGACCCAGGGATCAAACCTGAGTCTCTCCTGTCTCCTGCATTGCAGGTGGATTCTTTACCCCCGAGCTATCAGGGAAGGTTAGCGTGATAATGGAGGTTGGTTAAGCAAGCTAGTCATCCTAGAGCTGACAGTGATGAAGGGAATATCTGGAGCAGGCTGAAACCCCACAGGCATCAACTGAAATCCATTTTCCACAGGCAACAAGGAAGATCCAGAGGAAAAGGCAAGCAATTCTGATGTGGATGGAACTTTATCTTCATTGGTTTTGAGGTTCCTTGGGTTTAAACATTCATCACAATTAATAACATTGTACAGATTAAATGGGTGCAGTTTATCAATAAATTTGTAAAAAGTTAATAAGTGCAATAAAAGCATTTCTTAACAACATAAAGTTTTCTACTTTTCAGTAAGTTTAGTAAGATCCATTCTTAATTTTGTTCACATATTGACTATGAATATTTATTTGACATCCTAAATGAAATTAAGAACTTAAGTATCCATCTAAAGCATTTACCTCCTTGGTCTCTTCTTCCTTTTGTAACTAAGTACTCTAATTTTCAATTAAGATTTACCAGCCTCAAGAAAATTATATTACATTGGAAGTTAAATTACATTTATATATTAAGAAACATATTTCAATAGTATTTTTTTTTAATTTGATGTATTTGTTAAGACAAATACTTCATTTTGAAGTAGAAGAGAAAACATTTTTGTCTGTTTTCAAATTTCTCATCTACTCATTTTCCAAAATGTATGTTTTCAGACTTAATTTATGTTATATGAGATTATTTTTTATGGAATATTCTATCCTTATTTATTTTTTGAAAATAAACTTAGAGTTATATGTGAGAAAAATGTACATATTTATATAATGCATATTATATGTAATATATATACTTTAAAGAGTACATTATCTTCTTTTGAATTCAGGGAGCTAGGAGTCTAGTAAGAGTCTAGTTTCTTAACTGTGAATACTCTCTTCAATTTTATATGCAGAGAAATACCCTAAACCTGTAACAACCACGACTAGATTTAAAGGATCATGTCATATACACAAGATAGTTACAAAAAATAATAAATTATAATTCAAGGGAATAATGTCTATGTGCTTGCTAGAGGCACAAGTGATGTGCGAGAGTGGTAGGAGTGTGATGACATTAATTATAACTGGAGAAATATATTTTTTTAAATTTCTGCCAAAAAGGAAAGCCAATTGAATTTAAGCACCAGGTGGTGATTTATTTAATTAAAGCTGCCACACAGTAAAATCAGTGATGCAAAATTTAACCTCAAGGAGTGAACAGAGTTACTAGTTTAGATGAAATTCCAAGTCATGACTCATCAGTTTATAATTTGAGTTGTATATTCATTACCTTCAATTTGTATAATTCTTAAACATAAATTCTTGAATACTTAAATATAGTTCTTATAGAAGTCAATACAAACCACAAGATTAAACTGTATTCAGCATGAGGGGAGATAGACTGTACTTCTTGATGAGAAGATGAGTATGCATTTACAAGGATGGAAAGAATCATTGGTATCCTATTTTTTAGGAAACAAGTCCCCCATAATTTTATTCCCCTTTATTCTATAATATAGAACATTTCTCAGCTTCTCTGAATAATTAAAATATTTTATTCTTTTTTGTTTTATACATTTATTTTATTTTCCATTCAAGGTGTCATTTAAATACAGATGCTAAGTAATATTATTCTAAATGTTAAAATATGTTTCAAATCTGCCCCTTTTTTGCCAGTCTTTTAATTTATACTTAATAATCATTTGTGCTATTATGAAAGCATCTTGTCACTCATGTTCCTCTAGTGACATTCCTTTGGCACAATCTTCCTCATTGCATCCAGAATTGCTTTCTGAAACAAATATTTGATCAACTATCATTTTAGTATATTTTACAATGTTTCTTGGCCTATGTTAAAGTTCCCTTGTGTATCACAGAGACTTTTTATAAATCTACTTCTAGATTCCTTTTCCACTTTCACTTACCACCAGGAAGTCCCTTAACAGTATATTATAGCTCCAAAACAGTAATTTTCTTATACTACATCAACATCTACATGACTCCTTAACAGTTTATCAACTATAGAATCTTCTTGAAAACCCCTTATTTTTGCCTTACAACATAAACCCAAGATATGTGTTAGTCACTCAGTTGCGTCTGACTCTTTGCAACCCCATGGACTGTAGCCTGCCAGGCTCTTCTGTCCATGGACTTCTCCAGGCAAGAATACTGGAGTGTGTTGCTATTCCCTTCTCCAGGGGATCCTCCCCACCCAGGGACTGAACTCGGGACCTCCTTCATTACAGGCAGATTATTAAAAAAAAAAAAAAAAAGATGTATTTATTTTAATTGGAAGCTAATTAGTTTACAGTATTGTGGTGGTTTTTGCCATATGTTGAAATGAATCAGCCATGGGTGTACAAGTGTATCCCATCCCGAAATCCCCTCCCACCTCCCTCCCCATCCCATCCCTCTGGGTTGTCCCAGCACACCAGCTTCAAGTGCCCTGTTTCATGCATCAAACTTGGACTGGTCATCTGTTTCACATATGGTAATATGCATGTTTCAATGCTATTCTCTCAAATCATTCCACCCTCACCTTCTACTACAGAGTCCAAAGGTCTATTCTTTATATCTGTGTCTCTTTTGCTGTCTCTCATATAGGATTTTCGTTACCATCTTTTTAAATTCCATATATACATGTGTTAATATACTGTATTGGTATTTTTCTTTCTGACTTACTTCACTCTGTATAATAGGCTCCAGTTTCATCCACCTCATTAGAACTGATTCAAACGTGTTATTTTTTAATAGCTAAGTAATATTCCATTGTGTATATGTGCCACAGATTTTTTATCCATTCTTCTGCCAATGGGCATCTAGGTTGCTTCCATGTCCTAGTTATCGTAACAGTGCTGTGATGAACATTGGGATACACATGTCTCTTTCAGTTCTGGTTTCTTCAGCCCAGCAGTCGGATTGCTGGGTCATATGGCAGATCTCTTTTCAATTTGTTTGCATTCCCTCCAACAGTGTAAGAGGGTTCCCTTTTCTCCACACTCTCTCCAGCATTTATGGTTTGTAGACATTTTGATAGCAGCCATTCTGACTGGCATAAGATGGTACCTCACTGTGGTTTTGATTTGCATTTCTCTGATAATGAGTGATGTTGAGCATTTTTTCATGTGTTTGTTAGCCATCTGTATGTCTCCTTTAGAGAAATGTCTATTTAGTTCTTTGGCCCATTTTTCGATTGGGTCATTTATTTGCCATTGGATTCTTTACCATCTGTGCCACCAGGGAAGCCTGCCCTTCAACACGCTAACCCTTTAAAACACAGCTCAATTTTGCTTAGTCTGCCCCGAGCAGACTTACACAAATGTCTTCTATGCTTACATGTCACCTTGGACTTGTCACTATCAAACTGTTTATTGCACTGCACCATAACTTTAAATGTATCTTTCTCTATGGATCCAAACTTTGAGCTCCGCAACGTCACACACTGACCAGTACCAAGCAGTATACCTTACATAGGATGCATTCACTCTGTGTTGGTTAGGTAATGAATATTTGACTTGCTTCATTGTAAAAGTCCATAATATATTTCAGAATGTATTTTGCATTGAATATATGTTCATTATATTAGTCATGATTTTTTGTGCATCTTTCAATCAAAATATACTAGTAATATATAAAAGTTACACAGCATTAAAGCAATTGCCCTGAGATCTCACATACTCACTAAAAAATATCAACATGATATTTTTAGTTATGTTTCTTTTGCAAACAAGCTAAATAGAAAATCCTATAGCGGAAATTATACCAATGACAGAATACACCCTATCCCTGATGTGTAACATCTGTATTTTGATAGAAGAACTAGAGTCACTTTCTTCTTAAGAATTTGTTTTTGTCTTTCAAACAGTTGTTATTGAGCTCACTGGGCTGAAAAATGCAATATATGTCTTCATTTCATTGCCAAGTTATTCATCTGAACTAGAGTGAGAAGAGGAGTGTGCTAATTTCTTGATAGCCTGACTGCTTTGTCAAAAAGTTGTAAAGTACTGTCAAATTTGCATTACAAAATAAAACATGCTTAACGCTGATCTACTGCTAGAGAAAATAATTTGTTTTAACAAATATTTATGTTTATTAGGCCTCAAAAAGAAAAGTAGCTTATTCTCCCTAAAAAAAAAAAAAAAATCCACAAAGTTTATATTATTCTTTTTGCACTTGTCTTTTGTTTTACCTTTAAAGTAAATTTTCATTACAGGCCATTATTGCTCTTGAATTGGATCTTATGTTGGGCTATGCAGAACTGGAATTGACCCATAACCCATGACAGTAAAAGAGCACCAAGAAATATTGTGAATTTTAGAAAATGAAACAACAAAATTTGAAAAGTGGCAAGCAATTATATGGGAAACAAACAAAAAGAAATAGTCAAAAGAGGGTGAAAAACTGAGTGTGAGGAAATGGGAAAGAAACTGGGAATCCAGTCGAATTTCAAGAATTGAAATAGGGCCAGGAATCCAAACCAAGAGCATTTTCCTAAACTGCTCTACGACTGCATAGGTGCTACCTATAGAGGAGATGAAACCTATAACATGAGCTGTGAGGGAATAACAAAGGGCAGCAGACAGGCCTGGAAAATTGATAAAATACTGTTGATAAACATCAAGTCTTGAACTTAATAAAAGAGAGACAAGTCTAGGTAACACTTTAAAAGCAAAGCAACATAGATAAATCAATCTTTCCTTTTCAATCAAAATATAAGTTAAAGTACAATTCCTGTATTTACCTGTGTATTTTCCATGCTGTGGACATGTTTTGGAAATATCTCTATTGTGGAAAATGCATATTTAATCTGGCTGAACAAAGAGTTGAAACCTAAGTGTAATGTATATTTCTTTAAAGATTCCTAACAATTTCTAAATTTGTATAATTATTTTAGCAAATGTTCCTAAAGCATTCAGTATATTCATGATTTTAAGTCTAGTTTGATCAGACTACAAACTTCAAGAGAACAATTTCTGGTATTCTTTCTGAAACAGAAAATGTCAAAGAAAGCAAGTCAAATAGAAACTCTGTATAGCTCAGTTGGTAAAGAATCTACCTACAATCAGGAGTCCTGAGTTTAAAATCTGGGTTGGGAAGATCCCCTGGAGAAGGGAAAGGCTACCCACTCTAGTATCCTGGCCTGGAGAATTCCATGGACTGTATCATCTGTGAGGTTGCAAAGGGCAACTTCACATATATCATCAAAGAAATTTTTGAGAATTTAAAAAAAATTTTTTTAGGGATCTTTAAGATTTTTTCTCCTCTGCTGACACATGCCAACATTTATGAGGCAGCTGATGTTGTATACACTCAAATTGTCAGCTCAGTAGCAATTAGCCAATTAGCCTTGGCTTGTAGCCAAGAAAGACCTAGATGAGGAACCAGCCGGGTCTGACAATGGTGTGGTGGCTACCACTTCATAACCTGGTAAGTCTGCTGAGAGTTAAAGGATTCTGGGTTTTGTAGGAAGCCATAGCCTTCATGTAAACTCCAATTTAGGGTGCATAATAAGCATCTAGCTAGTGGTGAAGAACCCACTTGCCAATGCAGGTAACATAAGAGATGCAGGTTTGATCTCTGGTTGGGAAGATCCCCTGAAGAAGGGCATGCAACCCACTCCAGTACACAAATCCCAGACCTCTCCTCCAGTTACTTGGATTGTATGGGTCTAGACTGTGACCCAGGGACCTGCTTATGTAAATAAGCCCCTCAGGGAACTTTAGTGTAGTCATCTAGTGATCATCCTCATACTATGAAAAAGTCTCAGTTCACTTCAGTTCAGTCACTCAGTCATGTCCGACTCTTTGTGACCTCATGGACTACAGCACACCAGGCCTCCCTGTCTATCACCAACTCCTGGAGTTTACTCAAACTCATGTCCATCGAGTTGGTGATGCTATCCAGCCATCTCATCCTCTGTCACCCCCTTCTCCTCCTGCCCCCAATCCCTCCCAGCATCAGGGTCTTTTCCAATGAGTCAGCTCCTCGCATGAGGTGGTCAAAGGACTGGAGCTTCAGCTTCAGCATCAGTCCTTCCAATGAACACCCAGGACTGATCTCCTTTAGGATGGACTGGTTGGATCTCCTTGCAGTCCAAGGGACTCTCAAGAGTCTTCTCCAACACCACAGTTCAAAAGCATCAATTCTTTAGTGATCAGCTTTCTTTATAATCCAACTCTCACGTCCATACATGACCACTGGAAAAACCATAGCCTTGACTAGACGGACCTGTTGGCAAAGTTATGTCTCTGCTTTTTTCATATGCTGTCTAGGTTGGTCATAACTTTCCTTCCAAGGAGTAAGCATCTTTTAATTTTATGGCTGCATTCACCATCTGCAGTGATTTTGGAGCCCCCCCCCCAAAAAAAAATAAAGTCAGCCATTGTTTCCACTATTTCCCCATCTATTTGCCATGAAGTAGTCCTTAATTTTCTATAAGTCCTTAACTGTGATTCCTAATATGCCCACAAGTCTTAAAACTTGTCATTTACATGATGTGTTTTCTCTGCAGGAGACTGAATATATCCTGTTGTGTCCATTATTTTGTTTGTTTGTTTGTTTTTAGTCACTATGTCCAACTCTTTTGTAACCCCATGGTCTGTAACCTGCCAGGCTCCTCTGTCTGTGTTATTTCCCAGGCAAGAATACTAGAGTGCATTGCTATTTCCTTCTCCAGGGGATTTTCCCAGCCCAGGGATTGAACCCATGTCTCTTGGATCTCCTGCAGTGATAACTGGGTGCTTTACCACTGACCCACTAATTTAAAGACCCTACCTATTCTGAATTGGATATATCACTGAATACAAGATATTACCATTTATTTGATTTTGAGCAGAGCTAGTAATTCAGTGAGCTTCCCAGGTAGCTCAGCTGGTAAAGAATCCACTTGCAATGCAGAAGACCCTATTTCAATTCTTGGGTGGGGAAGATCCTCTGAAGAAGGGATAGGTTACCCACTCCACTATTCTTGGGCTTCTCTGGTGGTTCAGACAGTAAGAATTCGCCTGCACTGAGGGAGACCTGGATTTGATCCCTGGGTTGGGAAGATTCCCTGGAGAAGGACATGGCAACCCAGTCCAGTATTATTGCCTGGAGAATCCCCATGGACAGAGGAGCCTGGAAGGCTACAGCCCATGGTGTCGCAATGAGTCAAACGCAACTAAGCACAGCACAGTGATTCAATAAGGACACTTATCTTTGCTCTATTATTTTTTTTCTGAAGAAAATTTCATGCATAAGAATAGATGCATAAATCAAAGCAAAATTTCCTTTGAGAAGTCATAGCTGATGATGAGATTTTGGTCTAAAGATCACATTGTCAAGTGTCAGTGCCATTTTATATTCAGTACCATCATGGTATTAAATGTAACAGACATGGTTGCCAACAAAACAATGGTATCGATCCTTCTCTAGGGTACTATCCTCCCAAAGTTATTCAGGGTCTGCTGGGGGGAGTTTTAGACCTAAAGGAGAGGGTGATGTAGAAGGAGGGTCATTGTTCATGAAAGAAAAGAAGGAAAAGGATCAGTAATAGGAGAGAGCTAGCAGAAGGGAGCTCAGGGTGGTGAGTTCCATAGTCAGAGAGTTATCATCTGTGCTAGAGAGTACATTGATCCTGAATCTTCCTCAGGGTTTTATTTATTTTTTAATTGAGAGATTATTTACTCCATAATGAGTGTGCTACATCATTCCATAGATGTATGGGTAGCAGCTTTAACCAACATGATTAGATATGATCTTCTAACAAAGCTACATTCTGAGATGTGTTTTTTACATTACACAACTCATTCTGAAGCTCTGCCTTATTTTCTACATTATGAAAGACCACACATTGTCTAAAGATTTCATGAACTTGACCTGTCTATCTGTTTCAAATTCACTGGCTTACATCGATGGATCTCTAATATGGAGGATGTATAATGGTCAAGTGATACATCACTGAAATAGTATTTTGTCATCAACCTTCATGGCTCATGTTATTATGGACATGATATTTTTAATTTTTTTTAATATGAGGATAATTGCTTTACAGTGTTGAGTTGGTTTCTACCACACTACAGTGTGAATCAGTCATAAGTACACACATGTCCCCTCCTTCCTGAACTGCCCTCTGACCCCTTGATGAACTACAGCCTGTCTGTCATAAAGAGTAAAGTCAGAAAGAGAAAAAACAAATATCATATACAAATGTGTGTGCATGTGTGTGTGTGTGTGTGTGTGTGGGATCTAGAAAAATAGTACTGACGAACCCACTATATTTTATCATGAGATACATATTTAGGTAGGATAAAAGGTTGTCATTTCTTACTAATGTGGCCTCCTGTATCTCTTCCGTGTGGTCTCAATTGTGCTTACTGTAAATTAAGTGTTATAACTGATGTTAAATTCTTTTTGCTTATTTATATCATACCAAATTTTGTACTAAAAGAAATAGAATTATGTTTTTTTTTTTTTTCTTTTCTTATCAACAGGGTTTCCCAAAGAAGTAGTAAGAAACTTTTCCTGTCTCACGCTGAGGCAATCTCAAAAATTGTTCTGAAATATTCTGAAGTGTGAATTAGTGAAAGCAAGTTAGTAAGAAAAAATGGGAAACATTAGGTTAATTCAAGATATAAAATGTATAGTATAGTAATATAATAATCATACCCTGGTAAACATCAGATACCTTATACTCCTATTGGTGCTTTGCTGTGGTTTAGTCATTCAGTCATGTCCTACTCTTTGCAATCCCATGGACTGTAGTCCACTAGGCTCCTCTGTCTATGGGATTTCCCAGGAAAGAATATTGGTGTGGTTTGCCATTTTCTTCTCCAGGGGATCTTCCTGACTCAGGGATCGAACCTGGTGTCTCCTGCTTGGCAGCCAAATTCTTTACCACTGAGCCACCTAGGAAGCCCCTACTATAGGTGCTAGATAGGTTTAATATATGCTCTGCTTATGGCCCAGATATTATAAAATACTACTTGTATACAAAGAAGTAAAACATAAATGGAAAACTCCACTGTTCCAATCTTATAGTGGCAGGTGGATATGAAAGTATCGACTGAAAAAAATGCACAACACGAGTGCTGTGAGTTAAGTTTTATTGGGAAAAAATGAAGATTATAACCTTGGAGGCAGCATTTCCAATAACTCTGAGAAACTAATTCAAAGAGGTAGGGGGGAGGTCAGTGTTATATATTATCTTAGTGGAGAGAGGTATGGTGCAGTCAAGCACACATTTTGGCAGAAGCTTGCTGCTACTCGCAAGGAGCCAGTGTCACTGTTAATGATTTTAGTGATTTTCTAGATATGAGGAGATTCAAGAATTAGGCTCATAAAATCTTCTCCAGAAAGTATCTATCTAAAAGTTTCTTCCGCAAGAGCACGGACTGTCTCATTCCTGATCTTCACCCCGAGCTCCTTTCAGGGTGTGCTGAAGGTCAGCGACTGCAGTGGCTAGTGACTTCATCCTTGTAGAGACAGATGGCACATGCCAGATTTTTGTTGTTGTTGTTGGCAAAAAGAACATAAAGTGAAACTTCCTTACACAGAACAGCAATGCTGCAGTCACCACCGCCCTATAGAAGAGTGGTTTCCACAATCCTCAGCTTCCCATTTCCACCATCTACTGCAGATGTTAGGGATTGACTGATGATCTAGACAAGTGTTCCTCAGTACTGATCTGTGTTCTCGTGCTGGGTTTTGAGAATATTTTCACGTCTGAAGTGAAATAACAACAATATATGAGCTTGTCATAAGGGTAAATTTCCTCATCATTTTAATATTTTGATCTTCCGATCCTTTTCTTTGAAGATACAGGCTAAATTTTAAATGGAGTTTTTTGTTTGCCTAAATTTTTGTTTTGGTATTTACTGTGTCCCTTCTAGGCAAAAGTAAAAAAAAAAATAATATTGCAAACTATATTCAGAAATTAAAAAAAAATTATACTGAATCAGTAAATTAAGAAATCAGAGACTTGTGCTCGCTTTGGCAGCACATATACTAAAAAAAAAGAAAAAAAATTGGAACGATACAGAGAAGATTAGCATGACCCCTGTGCAAGGATGACACACAAATTCGTGAAGCGTTCCATATAAAAAAAAGAAAAAAAAAAAGAAATCATAGCCTCATTAGGCAGCTCAGTCCCTCTCTTTAAGGAAATGAAAGGCTAGCAATCTCTTACACATAGTTATTTATTTATTTTCCCTTATTAAACAATTTGCTGCAACTGTGGGAGAGAAAACATAGATTCTTTTGCCTCACTTATCTTTGTGACATTTCACGGGCTAATTTTAATTAATGTATATTTGATTTGATGTCAAAATGCTCCGGTTCCTTTAAAATGTCAAATTTTAAAGTGCTGACATTTTCTTGGAAAGAGCAAGGACCTGAATGAGTTAATTAGGAAGGGGCTGGCCACTCAGAGATTCCAGTGTAAAAGGCAGTTCCAGTTCATTTTTGCTGATAAGAAAGTTGTCCCTGAAGATGGCTGAGTCTTTTTCAGCTCAGTGCCAGGATGACCTTCCATAGGAAGCCTAATTTCACACTCTTCTCTCACACGGTAGAGAACTGACAATATATTTTTTCTTTTTTTCATATTTTCTACTATGATCCTAATCTATGTTAGTAATGAGATAACTTCTTTATACTCATCTGTAAAGTTTTTGAGAACAGGAATTTGTCATATTCCTCATTGAGCAACACTTAAAACTGTGCATGGCACACAGTGGGCCCTCAGTACATATATTTTAAATTAATGTTGAAAGAGGAAGTGACAAAACTATCAATACAAGAGATTTTGATTTGGAGTGAAGATGAGAAAGCAATTGAGAACTTCACAGGAAATAATTACTCAAAAAAAAATTGACTTGAATTAGACATAACTGAGACCTGTTTAAAATATGTTGCTGTAATTGTGATGAAGAATCTATACAGCAGTTAAAATTCAAGCATCTGTAGGTTATGAAAGTGTAAGACAGATTGACAAAGACTAAAGGACACCACAAGCAGCTTATGGATATAAGTGGGATAAAAGCAAACTGATTGATCTTCATTGTGGTTAGATAACAGGCTACATATTTGGATTCTTTTTAAATATTGAAGGCTGTTTTCTTAATTATTTTATATGATTTGAGTGGTAGAATGTATTATGAAATGAACTTAAAATTCTTGGTTTAGTTTTCCTAATGAACTTATATGAATGAATAAGTGAATTAGAAGTGATAGCTCTAGTTTCTGTCACCTCATCTCAATTTGCAGTGCTTTGGGGAAATCTAAACCTAACTTGCAACAATGCCTATTAGAACAGTCATGAAATTAATATGTGTTTACAGCTAACTCCCAAAATAAAGGAGAAGTAGTTCAGATTAAATCAACTTTAGTTTATTTGGCCCTTTAAATATAATGAGAATTTAATGGTATATAAAAGTGTACACTAATTGTGTATTTATCTTGAAAGTGTAATTTCATCACCCTAATTTTTATATAATTTGAAAAGTCTTAGAGAAAAGGAGATATAGAGAAAATGACAATTGCTTCAAGACCACTAATCACAAACTTGTAAAAGAAGTAACATAATCAATACTTTATTAATATTTTATAAGTTTAGAATTGCAGACATCAAACCTTCTGACATATACTGAAGGATAAATAAGTGATGTGCAAATAACAGATTATACTCTCAGTTTTGTGATCAAGACTTAGAAATGACTGTGGAGCGTTACCCTTGTTCCTAAACAGCCTCCAGGTGAGGCTAATGGGAAGTGTATGCATGCCTGTTTGCTCAGTCTCTCAGTTCTTTCTGACTCTTTATGATCCTATGGATCATAGTCCATCAGGTTCCCCTGTCCATGGGGATTCTCCAGGCAAGAATACTGAAGCGTGTTGCCATGCCCTCCTCCAAGGAATCTTCTGGACCCGGGATCACACCTAGGTCTCTAATGTCTCCTGCATTGACAAGAATGTTCTTTACCACTAGCACCACCTGGGAAGCATCTAATGGAAAGAAATATTGCCAAACCAGTCCCACTAGCTATAAGTTTGAAGTAGTAGTTCCAGAATTACAGTATGATCATTAGAACTGGGTACAACTTGCGTCTTTACTATAAATCCTAATTTAAATGTAATCAGAGATGTGTAAATCTTCAATTTCCAAAGCTGCCAACATGTAAAACCTACCTGATTTTCTGTCATTGCATTTTTCAAACCAGCTGGGCTTCAGTGAAATTATTTTGTGTTCCTGCTGGGCCATAATGAAATGATTTTTCACCTGGTTTGAAACTCATGCAAATCCAAATAAAAACTGAAACTGAAGTGAAATGTACAAAATGTCAACCACAGGAACCAGTGCCAATACTTTTTTTTTTTCTCCCTCAAAAGCCATTGCTAACTGAAACAGCAGCCTTTACACTTGCATAATCTCAGCAGACTGCAACAGTAGTTAACTTCACAGACTATTTGAAGACAACTGAGCACCATGATAAAAAAAGAAGGGCTGTTGGTTGAAATGAGATGTTGACTCTTGATTCCTTGAGTTACAACTGGTGTTGATGGTAGTTATAGCTAAAATTATTATGACCACTCCATTGGATTCATTTTATTTTCTTCTATAGATGACTTTCAACTGGCAAACTAAGATCCTTAAATTAACAAGTTAAAGGTATGAGCAATGTTATCTTGTATTTTAAATCTGAAACACATGTGGCCTCAGAGATAGTTTGATTTTATAGTTTGAAAAGCTGGAGCAGCAGGACTTGGACCATTTCTTGAGCATGCTAATCACTATAAAAACTATTTTAGATTAATGAAACATATGTTTAAGGAAAAAAATGTGAGACCTAAACAAAGAAAACATGACTTTAACTTAGGGAAATACTTATTTTGCATATAATTTTCAACAAAATGGTATAACTTATTCATCTTAACATCCTTTACTTTTCATCATGATAGCTGAATATAAAAACATGAAATGAGTATTGTCTAATAATTAAAATGTGGCTAACTTCTTCATTCCTATCCCTGTGAACAATATTATTTTGGAATGTGCCCTTGGTTTTAGTAATTGAGGCCCTGTGGCTTTAACCCTAAAGAGATGACTCTTAGAGTTAGCAGTCATTCAGAATACCCATCTATCCAGCAATGGTGATGATTTTGTACAGATATATCAACATTTATTTACCCATCCTTTTTTTTTAAACTGAGGGAAAATTGACCTGTTATATTGGTGTCCAGTATACAACATAATGATTCTACATTGTATACAGTTTAAAATAATCCCTACAATAAGTCTAGTTACCATCTGTCCCCATATAAAGTTATGTATTTTTTTCTTGTGATGAGAACTTTAAGTCCTTTTTTATTTTGTTTTGTTTTTGTTTTTTGATGAATCCAATCAGTTTTTCTATGACACTTGTCTTGAAAGCCAACATTTTTCCAAACAATTGACATTTCAGGGAACAGTTTTAGCATGATAGAGATTCTGCCTGCTTATGTGTGGTTTCATCTGTGAGAGACAAGAGGTGAATACAGAAAACTACACTCAACTCAATGGAGCCATCCAAAAATTTCCAAAAAATTAAAACTGCACACAGGAACACACAAGACAAGGAGTAGTTGCACTCATCCAAATCTGGTATTCCAACTTCTGGTCTGATTTCAGAGAACAAACCTTACATCCATTTACAACAGCTCATAAGTTTCAAACCTTCTGGCAGCCAACCTGGCCTAGCACACTCCCCTCTGTTTAATGTTCCCCTTTCCTCTCTGCCTCCTATATTTCACTCCACTGTGTTCTTTCTCTCTCTTTACATTCACTCATTTTCTATCCAATTTTTATTATCTTCCTCTCATGCATAGTAGGAGAAGGTGTTGTATATACATGCACAATCAAAAGTCAAGTTCTTTTTTGTTTTAGTTAATTGTTTAATTCTTTTTTTAATTGGAGGCTAATTACTTTACTATATTGTAGTGTTTCTTGCCATGCATTGACATGATCAGCCATGGGTGTACGTGTGTCCCCCCAATCCTGAAGCCCCTTCCCACCTCTTTCCCCATCCCATCCCTCAGGGTTGTCCCAGTGCACCAGCTTTGAGTGCCCTCTTTGATGCATCAAACTTGGACTGGTGATTAAGATAAAGTGCCATATTGATTTGTAATGCTTATTTATTAATCATGTACCAGGCTTAAAGTTGTGCTGCTATTTTTATTATGTGACTATTTTGTTGTTGTTAATGTGACACTGATCACAATTTTGAGCATTGGGTACCTCACCATATTTTCATAAAGTCTGTGGGTTTTGCTATATAATTTGGCAGTGTGATGATATTTAAGGAACTCACCTGCTGCTTTAGAGAGGAAATGATGATATTATAGTTTGCAACCTATTTGATGCCCTTAAAAAAGACTCAGTCCAAACCTTACCCAGGAGGGAGAAATTAGCTTTATTACTCTGATCAGGAAACAAACCTGTCCTGTGACACAGAGAACATTATCCTTATCTTTCAAGACTGTTCTACAAACTTCCTTTGAAGTATATCCCAGAACAAAGACCTCCAATAACTCCTCCCAAAATGTGCAGGAATACAAGGCACTTATGGAGAATTTTTTCCCAATCATATTATTCCCAAGAACAAGTATGAGATTGCTTCTTTCACCATGCTTCCCTAGTAGAAGGTCCAGAGGAGTATCTCCCAGAGCATGGCATTCAGTCACTCTATAAACAGTCTCCAGGAAAGGAAGTGATGTGGTGATTGTCCTGACCAGTTCATCCAAGGGAAGTCAATCCTGATAAATCCTAAACTGGGTTAAGCCCTCAGCTACTGATTCAGAAGACCTATCACGGTTGTGTTATAGACCTTACTAGACATGGACTCTAATATGCCACCAGCTTCATAAGGACTGTCGCTGTTTTGGTCACTCAGTCATGTCCAACTCTTTGTCACCCCATGGACTGTAGCATGCCAGTCTCCTCTGTCCAAGGGATTTTCCCAGACAAGAATACTGGAGTGGGTTGCCATTTCCCACATGTCCCTCCATGTGGCTGGAAGGTGGAGATGTGATGTTAAAAAAAAAAAAAAAAAAAAAAAACTAATAGAAATGAGTTTTCCCTGAGAATTTATTGACCAGAAATAAGTACTTCTATGTGCAAAATCTCCTGGTCACTGGTTATCCAATTTCAGTGGACAGGATATTGGCCACTGAGAATTTCTTTCTCTATAGTTTCAGTCATTTCTTGACCTTCTTTTCCCTTTACTCAAAATCCACTTATATAATTGTTTAGAGAGAGGAAACTCCACTCTTACTATCTGATGCATCTCCTTGTGAAGCATTTTTAAAATAACGTTTTAATAATAGCAAAAGTATAATTTTAATTGCCATAGAAGACTATGATTCAATTTTTTTTTTCCTTAGTGATTTGAAAATGTTTATCCATTTAGTTTTGGTATCTGTGTTAAATATAAAATATGAAGCAAATTTAATTACATATTGCATTTTTATAACTCTATTAAATATTTAGATAATTTAAACTGTTTCAATTATAAAATAACAGTGTAATTACTTTAGAATGTATTGATTTTTGTCATTCCTGCTGAGCCCATTTACAGTCTTTAAGAATATTTGGGTTTTGCCTAGAAATGTTTTCATATATTTTCTTTAATTACAGCCTCTGTTTAGTTCTCTCAGTCTCTTCTGGAAGACATTCTAAAATGTATGTCCATCATTAGTTCAGTTCAGTCATGTCCAACTCTTTGTGACCCCATGAATCGCAGCATGCCAGGCCTCCCTCTCCATCACCAAATCCCAGAGTTTGTTCAAACTCATGTCCATCGAGTCGGTGATACCATCCAGCCATCTCATCCTCTATCGTCCCCTTCTCCTCCTGACCCCAATCCCTCCCAGCATCAGGGTCTTTTCCAATGAGTTAACACTTTGCATGAGGTGGCCAAAGTACTGGAGTTTCAGCTTCAGCATCATTCCTTCCAATGAACACCCAGGACTGATCTCCTTTAGGATGGACTGGTTGGATCTCCTTGCAGTCCAAGGGACTCTCAAGAGTCTTCTCCAACACCACATTTCAAAAGCATCAATTTTTCAGTGCTCAGCTTTCTTCACAGTTCAACTCTCTATCCATCATAGATTAGGCCTATTTCCCTTCTACAGATATTACCTTTTCCATAATATGTATAAGGTCTTTAAAATCTGACGTATTTCTGTCAGATTCTGAGTCTGTTCTCTAATTTGGTACGTTAGCCATGTTTTGTTCTGCTACTTGTCCTTATGAGTGCATATAGCAAAGAGTCAAAATACAAGGTCAGTATAAAAATACAAAGTATATTTATATATATAAGCAAAGAACAATTGAAAATCAGATTGTTAAACAATGTTGCACTCAATAGCATCAAAAATACCAAATACTTACAATAAATTGAACAAACGACCTGTAGGAACTGGAAGTTTATAGACTTTACTTAAGCAAAGGAAGACCCAAATAGAGTGAAGCCAGACTTGACAGGGGGCTCAGTGGCAAAGAATCTGCCTGCCGGTGCAGGAGATGCAAGAGATGGGGATTTGACCCCTGGGTTGTAAAGACCCCTGGAGAAGGAAAGGCAACCCCCTGCAGCATTCTTGCCTAGAAAATCCCATGGACAGAGGAGCCTCCTGGAGTAAGGCACATAGAGTCAAAAAGAGTAGGATATGACTGAGCTCACGTGAGCACAAACAAGGTGATGCACCATTTATATGCATAGAAAATCTTAATATTGGTAAGATTTTTATTCTCTCCAGATTAATCTATAGATCCAATGCAAACTTTACCAAATGTAAGCATATCTTTAACCTGCGATGCAACAATTATACTCTTGGGTATCTACTTGTGTGAAACTAGTGCATAGGTCCAGCAAAATAGAAACAGTGTTCATAGACAAGTTTTACATAATAGCCATAATTTGAACCAATCCGAATACTTACCATAGACCTCAAGTGAAAAATTCATTGCTATAGTATGGATGAATCTCCTATGCATAATATTAATGAAGAGTCAGACTTAAAAGAAGCAAAGCAGTATGGTTACATTTTATGGAATTAAAATTGAACAAAACTAATCCAAGATGATAAAAATCAGAATGGTGGGTAAAACTGTACTGAAGATGGGAACAGTAATACTAACTGACAGGAGGATGAAGGAGCTTTCTAGAATTCAGGAAATTCTCTGTATCACAGTTCAGAATTGGTTACATGAGGATATGTATATATAAAAATGCATCAATTTATGAATTTATGATTTTTACAATTTAAGAAAATGAAAAGAATCACTCATCGAACTCCTTCACATGCTACTGTGTAAAAGTGAATCTCCAGGAGAAAATTTTAAAATACAGCATTTCTCAGGTATATTAGTTAATGAATTATAGGAACTGACTTTCAGTGTAATATGAGACAAGCGAGTAATTGAGTTAGAATAAAATATCTAAAGGATAGTGAATTATTTCTAATTTAGAAAGAGATTTAGTAGATAATAACCAGGATTAGGAGATAGTTGAAAATATCTTATTCAACTAGAACATTTGGCAGTGATACAAAGTATAGAAATTTATTCATTAGAGAAATTTCAAGAGAATTAGTATAAAACTATATTTCCATCTAAGTTCAGGAAAGTTTTACTGTCTTAGAAACTATTTCACTATACTCATGCATTTCACTATACAAGTCTATCTTTTAATTGTCTTCCATCTGACTTTAAGTAAGAATATATATATATATAATAAAGTGAGCTTTCTGCTTGATCAAGATAAATAGCTTAAGATTTTAATCATTTTATTGAAATAAAAAAATCCTGTTCCTATACCTCTTCAACTCTCCATCCCAGGCCACAGAAGTTCTGATTTAATTGGTGTGTGGTAGAACCTAGAAACTGGGATTAAAAAAAAAAAAAAAATCTCCCATGTTGATTCTAATATGGAGTGAATTGAAACTTACAAGAGAGAGCACCCATGTGCCAAAATCCATACCTAAAATCCATCAGCCATTTCAGCTGGTATAGGGGAAATAATAGCTTTCAAATTAGGCAAATCACTCTGAGAGGGAATGATTCATCAGTGAGAATAAATAGAACACATATTCAGGGAGAAGTAGTTCTCAGACAAGGAAATTGCAAATTAAAAAGAAAAAAAGATAAATAAAATGTTATTTAAGAGCTTTCAATGTTCCAATTTTTTAAAAAAGTATCAATTAAGTTATACAATAGACTCTCATGTGACCTTATGAAAATGATATCAGCAATGTTCAGAAGAAAATCATTTTCCTCACTTTTTTCAATTCAGTTCTTGCCTATACATCAGATGAATTTTTGTCTACCTGAAGGAAATCACTTCCTTCAGTCGTGCCACTGGCAACCATTTAAAGTGGACCGAGATGGTCAGGGAGTGAGAGAATGTGTCACAGAGACATCCCCTGCAGAAACATTTCTGCATACCAAGGGATGCAGCCGTTGAAGTAGAGAAAAATGTGAAGCTAAACACATGACTTTTTAGTAAAATAAGCAAGTTAAAATTTAGGTACACAAATTTCATGGGATTATTTTGAAATTTCAGTAGTTAGGAAGCAAAAAGAATGAAAAGAGTAAAGATGAGATCACAATTTTATAAGTGTTGTATGATCCATCTTAAGCTAGTTTTGCAGCTGAATTTGAAGAGTCACCAAAAGTAAATCTACATTTGAAGATAGAGTTTAAAGAGATAGGGAAAGAAAAGGAACTGAGTTGCTATTTATTCATGTTTGGACAAAAAATTTGAGTTATGTCAGTGAGAGTTGAATTCTAAGTTTATATTCAGAATTGATTTCAGTTGTTAAGAAACTTTAGGTTGTGTGTCCGTTGACTGTCTAGATGAAAGTAATTTTTGAGGTTACTGCACATATGCCAATTTCTGTTGATCTGACCAGATTGCAGAATCAAGAACTAGATATCTTTCATTAATGCAAACATTCATTGAACGTCTTATGTATTTTCTATTTAAGCTCTTTATCAGGAAAGAAAAATTAGCAGGTTTAAAATTATTGGAATTTGTGCTTGATTTCCACCTTTAGACAACAAAGGTCCATCTAGTCAAAGCTATGGTTTTTCCAGTAGTCATGTATGTGAGAGTTGGATTACAAAGAAAGCTGAGCGCTAAAGAATTGATGCTTTTGAACTGTGGTGTTGGAGAAGACTCTTTAGAGTCCCTTGGGCTGCAAGGAGAGCCAATCAGTCCATCCTAAAGGAAATCAGTCCTGAATATTCAATGGAGAGACTGATGCTATAGAGGAAACTCCAGTACTTTGGCCACCTGATATGAGGGACTAACTCATTGGAAAAGACCCTGATGCTGGGAAAGATTGAAGGCAGGAGGAGGAGAAGGGGACAACAGAGGATGAGATGGTTGGATGGCATCACCAACATGATGGACTTGAGTTTGAGCAAACTCCGGGAGTTGGTGATGGACAGGGGAGCCTGGCATGCTGGAGTCCATGGGGGTCACAAAGAGTCAGTCACAACTGAGCAACTGAACTGAACTGAATTCCACTTTTATAAATAATAAACTTTAATATTTGGGTTTCACACTCTTTATTAAACAGTGTAGAGATTCCCTAAGTGTACTATATTGCAACTATTCAATTATTTTGCTATGTATTCACTATTTTTATAATGCAAATAATTAAGAGACATACAGAAAGGTCTTGAAATAATTTCTTACTACAAAAATAGTCCAAAAGTTCTAGAAGAAAATCATATAAACTTCCAGCTAATACTGTGTGGAAGTATACTGTTTTCTACCTTCTCCTAAAAAGCATTCCACAATTCCTTTTCTTTGAAACTACAGTATAAAGACCATCTCCATGATTTCAAGATTTAGAAAGAAAATTATGTTAGGTTTAGGGTATAATCAAATTATTCATACATAGATTTTTTTCAGTGACTTAATTTTACTTAGGAAACAGAAATGAGATATTACAAATCAGTACAAATTACATAATTTTTAATGAATCATTCTGATTATTTTCCAGAAGTTTCTATAGTGAGGATTCACTAACACAATCAAACAGTATTATATGTTCAGACCTTGTAAAATCTGGTCAGTGAGCTTTGCTCTTTCCTCCTTTTTTCCATGTTGCAGAGAGAGAGCACTTGAAGTAAACAAATATTTTTGTTTTTAAGGAAATCCTTTAGGAACTGAATAGACATTTTCTGGAATTTGGAAGGTTCTTGGTCAAAAGTGCATAGAAGAATAATGGACAAAAAATAGAACCTACAGGTTATGACCAACCTAGATAACATATTAAAAAGCAGAGACATTACTTTGCCCACAAGGTCCATCTGGTCAAGGTTATGGTTTTTCCAGTGGTCATGTATGGATGTGACAGTTGGACTGTGAGGAAAACTGAGTGCTGCAAAACTGATGCTTTTGAACTGTGGTGCTGGAGACTACTCTTGAGAGCCCCTTGGACTGCAAGGAGATCCAACCAGTCCATCCTAAAGGAGATCAGTCCTGGGTGTTCATTGGAAGGACTGATGCTGAAGCTGAAACTCCAGTACTTTGGCCACCTCATGCAAAGAGCTGACTCATTGGAAAAGACCCTGATGCTGGGAGGGATTGGGGGCAGGAGGAGAAGGGGACGACAGAGGATGAGATGGCTGGATGGCATCACCAACTCGATGGACATAAGTTTGAGTAAACTCTGGGAGTTGGTGATGGAGAGGGAGGCCTGGCGTGCTGCGATTCATGGGGTTGCAAAGAGTCGGACACGACCAAACGACTGAACTGACTGACTGACAGAGCTAATAGCTAGTAGCCTAGTATAGTATTAAATGGCATCGATTCTGCCTGCAGATTGCCTTGGACTTGAACTCAGATACTACCACTTATTAGGTATATGATGTCAGCACATTAGCTAATCTTTAGTGCTCTGTTTCTTTACCTGTGGTGGTGGTGGTGGTTTAGTTGCTAAGTCATGTCTGACTCTTGTGATCCCATGGACTGTAGCCCTCCAGTCTCCTCTGTCCATGGGATTCTCCAGGCAAAAATACTGGAATAGGTTGCCATTTCCTTCTCCATTCCTTGTCTGCATAATGGCCTTAATACAGGACCACTTCATATGGTCATTGTCAGTATCAAGTACTTAGAATAGTGCATGCTGCTGCTACTAAGTCGCTTCAGTCATGTAGGACTCTGTGCGACCCCATAGACAGTGGCCCACCACACTAATTACCACGTAAGTATATGCTCAGTATATAATAAGACATGGCTACTCTTTCAACTTTTCTCATTCCTTATTACATCTGCTTCTTTATATACTTTTCCTGTTTCTCTTTCAATATAGCATGACTTTGAGTTTTCACCTATCTTGGCCACATATAACCATTCGTGCATGCTGAGTCACTTCAGTTGTATCCAACTCTCTGTGACCCTCATGACTGTAGCCTGCCAGGCTTTTCTGCAATGGGATTCTCCTGGCAAGAATACTGGAATGGGTTGCCATGCCCTTCTCTAGGGGATCTTCCTGTCCCAGAGATCAAACCAGTATCTCCTTCATATCCTGCATTGCAGCATATGCTTTACCACTGAGCCACCAGGGAAACCCACATATAGCCATGCCAGCACTCAATAAAGACAAACCAGTATTATCTTAGAGATACTGGTTAGTTTAAAACTTAAGGAAATGATATTTCTATTCACTAGCCTTACGTCTGGAATATAGTAGTGGTCTTATCAGCTATAGACAGTATATGGGTTCTATGCCTCTTTTCTCCCATTTGATAGAAGGCTATCATAAATTAGAAGAAAAATGCAATAAGTAGGTTGCCTACAACATTATTCACTTTATAGAGAATGCAATTGACCATGCATTTAATTTTAAATCTTGAAATACCAATTCAATCCATCAGTTTTATATAATCGCATCAATAAGTAACTTGCTAGTTCTTAAAATAGCATTCATCCAAACAGTAGATAAATAACAAGATGACCAGACATGCAAAAATGGAGTCATTCGTTTGTGAATTGCAATACATAAATGTCTCAAAGTCTAATTACTGGAAAATTACAGTAAAAACACTCTTTATATGTACATATACATCACAGGAATGAAGTAGTTTGCCAAGTAATCTGCAACAAATTAGGTCTATAAAGATGAAATTAATCCTATTGACATTCATAAATCAAAAACATTAAGAATGACTAAAATTCAAGAAAGTAAACACCTCAAGACAATACTGATAATGTCTTGATGCTGATAATGAAGATTTCTCCCTAAAAATATGCAAAAGTTTAAATCCTAAACAGGTGTTCCTGTATTATAAGAATGTTGCCAACTTATGTTTCACAGCCAGTCTTTATATATATATATATATTTATATTTATATATACATATACTGTTAATCTTCATTATAAGTGCTTCCCAGGTGGTGCTAAGAATGCTAAGAATCTGCCTGCCAATGCAGGAGACACAGGAGACACGGATTAAACCTCTGGGTGGGGAAGATCCCCTGGAGGAGGAAATGGCAACCCACTCCAGTATTCTTGCCTGGAAAATTCCACACAGAGGAGCCTGGTAGGGCTCCAGTCCACGTGGTTGCAAAGAGCTGGACTCAACTGAGTGACGGAGCATATGCAAGCAATCTTCATTGTCAATTCCATGTTCATGAATTTGCTATCTAGAATGTATTTCTAACCTGAAAATTAATATTCAGAGAGCTTATCATAGTCACTTGAGGACATGTGCAGAGCGGCAAAACGTTTGAGTCACTCAGAGTTCTAGTTCTCAACAGGACAGCCCTCTCTTCTGTTTCAACTCTCCCATTGTAAAATGTGTCCTTCTCATGTTCTATTTAATGCCATATTTATTCCATTTTTGTGCTTTTCATTAGTGATTTTTTTTTGTTAAAAATACCCCCCAACTCTAGTGTGGAAGTATTCTCTACTGTTTCTAAGTGCAAAAAAGACTGTGATGTGGTTTATAGAGAAAATGCACATTTTAGATAAGCTTTTTCAGGCATTAGTTATAATGCTCTCGGGTGTGAGTTCAGTGCTAATGAATCAATAACACTATCCATCCAGGGGATAAAAAAAAAAAATTTTGCAGATCTGTGCATAAGGTTGCTCCATAAAGTGCTAAAGTCTCACTTACAATGCGTGATGAAGCTATGGAAAAGATAGAAGTTAAAATTTTGTGGATGGATGTGGTGATAAGCAATTTAAAAACCTTATTGGACAGCATTGTTATCAGGCTAAAAGCCAGATAATGTTTAGGTTATGCTGCTCAGGATTAAGAAAATATTAGGAGAAAAGGCTACTGAATTATTGTTATAAAGAAATGACAGCCAATTAATTATTTGTAAGAACTGTATAGTTCTCTATACAGTTAAACAAGATCTCTTTTAACAGAAACACACATGAAACAAGATTCTTTACTGATTGGCTAACAAAAATGTTGTGACTAGTAGCTTGCAGTAAATTAACCTTGAATTTCTCCCAAGAGAAATGGCTCAGTATTCGCTGATTCTATTTAGCCTTATTATCTCCTTTATCAGGTTAGTAGCTACTATTTATATTTTGGTTTTATATTTTCTTGCCTATATCAAGAGGAACAGTCCTACTAAAAATTGATTTCTTGATACCTGTTATTACTGAAATTCTTAATTTGATTTTCTTGTCTTCAGCCACTTCCTCTTTTACACTGTCCTGCTAATCACAAAATATCTGTTTATTTCTTTTATATCACTAAATATAGAAAAATATTTTACTCTGGTTGCTCTTTCATTCAAGAAGCTAAAATATTTGTAAATTGTCAACTCATAGACTATGTTTTTGGTTATTTAAAATTATATTTAACATTCTACCTCTATTCCATCCAATCTTCTTTCTCACTGTATTTATACATGCATTCTCTAAGTGTTGTGTCTTCTCGCATAAGCATCATATTTTTTATATCTTGAATTTGCTTATGTTCAAAACATGAGTGAAAGTCAGCAACAAGATCAGGGTAGAGAAGGAAAAAAAAAACGAAAAACGAAAAAATGGACCAAAAGATTTTCTTGGCTGGTTTTTGTAGCCTCAACTCATCAAATCAATGTATAGTACTAAAATGAGTATTGCAAATGTTGCTATATTTGTTATACCAAATTTCACTTAGGTTTTTCTGAACAGCTGTTATCAATTTGGGTAAATTAGGGAGGGAACTAAGATGGCGGAGGAATAGGACTGGGAGACCACTTTCTCCCCCACAAATTCATGGAAAGATCATTTGAACGCTGAGCAAGCTCCACAAAACAACTTCTGATCTCTAGCAGAGGACATCAGACACCCAGAAAAGCAGCCCATTGTCTTCAAAAGGAGGTAGGACAAAATATAAAAATAAAAAGAGAGACAATAGAGTTAGGGACGGAGATCCGTTCGGGAAGGGAGTCTTAATAAAGGAAGTTTCCAAACACCAGGAAACCCTCTCACTGGCGGGTCTGGGGGAAGTTTTCGAATCTCGGAGGGCAACCTAACAGGGAGGAAAAATAAATTTGGGTAAATTAAGTAGATTTTAGTTATATGTTATACATATATAATAGTAGGTGACATTTTTGAGCATTTACTCCGCATATAATCAACAGTTCGTGGGAATATGAGAATGGAAATAAACAGTGTCAAAGAGGGGAGAAATGTGAACTTGTTTGAATTGCAATACCTTTGTTGCATAGTGTGAAGTTCAGAGAGTGCTTAATTACCTGAAGTGTTGGGATGCAGTTTGAAGGAGTAGCCCTTGAATGCGGAGGGGTTCAAGCTGATGTGAAATGAAAGTGACAAAACTGAGGGTCCAGATGTCATCTTAAGCTACTGTAGGTCCAGTATAACGTAGACCTGAACCACTACAGGGCCAATACTCTTGATAATATTTCTCTCATTGGTCAAAATTGTGTCATGGAAGAAGGACTCTTGGGACAATAAGTGTAAGAAAATAGCAATTCCTTGATAATACACATGTTTCGATGCTGTTCTCTCTAAACATCCCACCCTCGCCTTCTCCCACAGAGTCCCAAAGTCTGCTCTGTACATCTGTATCTCTTTTTCTGTTTTGCATATAGGGTTATTGTTACCATCTTTCTAAATTCCATATATACATGTGTTAATATACTGTATTGGTGTTTATCTTTCTGGTTTACTTCACTCTGTATAATGGGCTCCAGTTTCATCCATCTCATTAGAACTGATTCAAATGAATTCTTTTTTTTTTTCTTTTCTCCATTTATTTTTATTAGTTGGAGGCTAATTACTTTACATCATTACAGTAGTTTTTGTCATACATTGAAATGAATTAGCCATGGATTTACATGTATTCCCCATCCTGGTCCCCCCTCCCACCTCCCTCTCCACCCCATCCCTCTGGGTCTTCCCAGTGCACCAGGCCCGAGCACTTGTCTCATGCACCCAACCTGGGCTGGTGATCTGTTTCACCCTAGATAATATACATGTTTCAATGCTGTTCTCTTGAAACATCCCACCCTCACCTTCTCCCAGAGTCCACAAGTCTGTTCTATACATCTGAGTCTCTTTTTCTGTTTTGCACATAGGGCTGAGTAATATTATCAAGGGTGAAACAGATCACCAGCCCAGGTTGGATGCATGAGACCAGTGCTCAGGGCTGGTGCACTGGGAAGACCCAGAGGGATCGGGTGGAGAGGGAGGCGGGAGGGGGGATCGGGATGGGAAACACATGTAAATCCATGGCTGATTCATGTCAATGTATGGCAAAAACCACTACAGTATTGTAAAGTAATTAGCCTCCAACTAATAAAAATAAATGGAAAAGAAAAAGAAAAGAAAATAGCAAGTCCAACTATTGAGTTTAGGAAAGATAAGTTTTTATTTTCTTTACTTATAATACTTATCTACATACCCCACATATACTTCAACCCTTCTCCATACACACAGAATAATTGATATCTTGATATGTGTTTATCTTATGGAAAAATCAATGGAAATGAGAACAGATAAGCTGTGGATTTACATCTTTACATTATATTTTAAGTACTTTCTATCTTATAGTTAATTAGTTTTTTTCCATTTTATAACTATTAACAATGTATGAAATCAATTGTATTTAAATAATAAACTAATATGCAAGCCTTGTTTGTTCCACCTTGGTCTTAGAGGTAAGAATTCAAACATGTTAATCAAAGATTTTTTAAGGATATTGAAGCTTTATATTTTTTAAAAAAATATCACTTTTGAATCCTAACAAGTTTAACAACTAATATTATGCTCTATAATTATGAAATTTGTAACAATAGAAGCTTGTCTTTCATCACCATTCATTTTTTTAAAACCTTAAAGCTTTATTGGAGTTAAAACTGTAACTTTTCCAGGCATTCCCACAGATTTATGTATTTCTTCATTTTTAGTAGATTAGGGAGAATACTAATATATTTTATTGCAATGGGAACCATCTCTCTCTTCCTCTTAAGAATTTTGTGGCAATTAATAAAATATTTTGTGTTGTTTAGGAATGAGCAAGATGTCTTCTTATATTTTACTCTTTATTATTGACTAATTTTTTTATCAACTATGTGTCAAATATTGTTCTGGGCTTGAAAGATTCATCATTGAATAAAACACACAAATATCTCTGCCCTCCTAAAGTTTTAATTATATAAATGTCACCCAGAGAAATGAAAAATTATTTATTTTATTTTTAAAGCCAAGACAAGAAGAAAATATAGAATATAATATACCCTAGGGGCTTCCTTGGTGGCTCAAATGGTAGAGTTCGCCTGCAATGCAATACGCCCTAGGGAGCCTGAACAAATCACTTTTACAATAAGAATTATATCTTATCCCCCCACATATTGACTTTTATTGACAGTTTCAAGATTTATATATGAATGAATGTGAACTTTTCTCTGGATCACTTTCATTGTGTTACATATTTGGAAAAGTTTAAAACAAATGTCGCTCATAGATCATATCAAACTCTTGAATAAATCATGAATACAAATTGCCTTTTCTTAAATACATACGTATATACAAATAGGTATGTACTTTGAATATGAACACATATATTTATAAATACATAATGGAAAACATTTAGTGACTTAAATAGGTATAGGAACATTTTCAAAGCAATTACTTACAAAATACCACTTTATGCAACTTTCTGTACAAATAAAAAGCATATATAACTTCAATACAGTTTTAATCTCCTTTAACAAGGCTTTTAAAATTTGCTTATTTTTAATCCTTTAATTTACTCAAGAAATGCAATTTAAATTACATTCTATGTAAGGAGAAAATACATTCTGGGAGTTTTTTGGAGTTCACTTTTACAAGACTTTTTCAGCATTGGAAACCATAACTGATGGTCAGTATACTCAGAATGCTGTTCTTCAGCCTCCAGTAGTATGAATGTTTTTGCTTGAATGATTATTCAGGGAAGCTCACTAAAGTGAATAATATGGGAAGAAAACAGGAAGAAACCAAGTGAGGCTACAGGGAAGAAAACACTTAAAAGTATGGCAAGAAAAAAAAAAAGGGGCTGCTGAGTCTTTATTTGGCACTTAGCAGGTTTTTAATAAATGTATCCCTGAGACTACATCCATCAAACTAAGTACTATACATATCAAAACATTTTGCAGAAGTTTTTGATAGAACCATATCTGAAACACCTGTGCTCTGGTGTGTGTGCAACTATTTCTCTTATTTAAAAAAAATAAATACAAGTCGAGAATGAGTAATCATGGTTTAATTTCTTAAAAGCATACTAACTTTGCTCACTTATTAATGGTTTAGAGTATGGTGGCATAATAGATGTGTTACAACAAAAAAGGAAAACTATAAAAAGATTAAAGACATTTAACCTCTTGGATCTGATGATTCAACACATTCAATGTAACCTATGTAATCATTCTTGAAATTCAATCCCCAGCAGCATTTCACATGTAGTTTTATTATCTACCTCTTAAATTATTAATTAAGAACTTTTGATAAATTAAAAAATTTACTTCAAATATGATTCATGTAATATAAATAGCTGAAAATTAACTTATTTTTATCCAATATTTGAACACAAAATTGTCCATGAAGTCTTGGTTATCATTTTCAGTCTATGATAAATTTACTGACATGAAAATAAAACATTTATTTTTAATATTAATTATTTGACACTTACAATGATAATAACCTTGTAGCATTGTAGCATGTTATTTTGTTTTTGGTGAACACTCATATTGCTATTTGGTTATTATGTATACATATTTTATCTTTATAACTTGAGGGCAAAATCTTAAGTAAAGCTTAGAACCTCTTATGGTGGGTCAGTACTTTATAGAGAGTAGGCAAATAATAGGGCTACTGCTTGAATGGCCTCTCTGTTTCTATTCTAAAGCAACACTTGTAGTAGAAAATGACTGTCTTTTTAATGGAACAAGAATCTTCTTTGATGTAGTAAGACTCTATTCACACATGTAGGTCTTCAAGGAAAATAAAACTTAGATAATATACGTAGCTTATGACCCAGTGACCCATGCCAAGTGAAAACTAACATATTTATTGTGGTTTTATTTTACTATAGAAACTTTTTCATATAGTTAATGTACATTATTTTACTTAATTCTCAAAAGAATCTAGGAAGTTTCTTTGATTATGCCAATGTACTGGTTGGGTATCAGACAGAGGGACTAAGAGTTCAAGCAACTGGGCTAAGGCCATCCATTACGTGGTGGAGCTGTGATTCAGAACTTGGGGCCCAGAGGTCCAGGATCCACAACTTAATGCACTAGGCTCTGTTGCCAGTAATTAGTGCAGGGATCTTAGACATATATACAGGCCTATTTGACATAAGTATTTGTAATCTTTCATTGGTTGTGTTAGGTTGATAAGATTTGGAATTTTATTTTAATCTTTTTCAAAATATCATTTCTCAAGTGGTTTTATAGTAAAACAAAGTTCAGTAAACAAAACATTTATAATTGCAAATAAAATTAAAATGTATTTAATTTTGATCTATTTTCTCTTTAAACAGTGATATATTGTGAAATATATTTGTGTCATAAATTAAATGCTTACCTGAAATGTAGCAGAATCTAAATTAATATTAAGCTAGGTAGTTGCATTTTGCATGTGAAAATTTAGGCTTATTTCTCTGTGAATAGACTTGTTTCCTTTACTTTCTAGAGTCAGGCTATAAATGAGGGGTAGCATTTATTGATCATGTGATATGCATCATGAACTACTAGAAATGTTTTTCTCGTGCCCTTTAAATCCTCCCACAATCCAATATTATATGTCTTAATACAACCACTTATAGATAAGGATATAGAAGTTCACAGAGGTTTCAGTAATCAGAATTTATCAAGAAATAGAATTCAGCTAGCTTCAAATTCCAGGTTCTTTTGCAATACAAAATAACTCCTGTTCAGAACACATTGTATTAGAAGCTGAATTTTTAGCTAGTATAATTTTTTATTGATTGCAGTAATAGCATTTTATTGTTCTGATATTTCAGGTCATTACTAAGCATTATTTTTTTTTTTATTTTATTTTTTTTTTTAATTTTTATTAGTTGGAGGCTAATTACTTTACATCATTACAGTAGTTTTTGTTATACATTGACATGAATTAGCCATGGATTTACATGTATTCCCCATCCCAGTCCCCCCTCCCACCTCCCTCTCCACCCAATCCCTCTGGGTCTTCCCAGTGCACCAGGCCCGAGCACTTGTCTCATGTACCCAACCTGAGCTGGTTATCCGTTTCACCCTAGATAATATACATGTTTCAATGCTGTTCTCCTGAAACATCCCACCCTCGCCTTCTCCCAGAGTCCACAAGTCTGTTCCACACATCTGAGTCTCTTTTTCTGTTTTGCATATAGGGTTATCGTTACCATCTTTCTAAAGTCCATATATATGTGTTAGTATACTGTATTGGTCTTTATCTTTCTGGCTTACTTCGCTCTGTATAATGGGCTCCAGTTTCATCCATCTCATTAGTTATTTTAATGCATTACACTCATAGAAAATGTATTGGATGGAATGGTTTTGGGGATCATATAAACAATTCTTATCTAAGTGGTATTTTGACAATTAATATAAAACTGTATCTAGCTGTTATATCTTCATGTATAGTACATCTAGAAAGGTCATTTTTATCACAGGATATATATAATTCAACTTAGATATCATGACTTAAGACCAATCAAATATTTTATTTAAGTAATTAATACTCATAATTTATAATGAACTTTACACATTTCTCACTAAAAACATGATATTTTATCGGCATTCTTGATTCTAACCCATAACCTTTGACAATTTATCATCATTTCTGGCTCTCAGGTTTCTCAGCTGTAAAAAAAAGTCAGAAATATTTACATCAAGTGCTGTGGGCATTAAATGAGTTTGTACATGAAAAAAAAAGGTAGTTGCTACTTTCAAGTCATATACATAATTAGAATTTGGTAAAATGTTAACTATAATTGAACTATTTCTCACCTATCTCTCGATAAAACTCAATGTAAGCAACGCTTTTAGATTAAACAGTCTAATTTTCTCATTTCAATGAAGACATTTTTTTTTTTTAAAGTAAAATTGTAAGCATTTGTTTAATTGCATGGTTTATATTGGCTACTATATAATTGTATTACAATTTTAAAAATTAACATCAGGTTATGTGTTTAGTAAGTTTCTCGCATCATGAAGATTTTATTTTTTCCACTAAGTTAGAACACTATTGACTAAGACATTAGTGTGCCAACCGCAATATAAAGTCACAAATATTGCTATCTTTTATTAAATTATAACAATAAAATTTCATTTTGATTACTGTGTGAAAGCTGGTTAAAATTGCTTTCAAGGTGCTTTATAGAACTGCTTCCCATTATCATTAACCATGGGTGGTTTAGAGGAGATTGTTATTTAACTTATGCAGAGAAAGTAAGTTTGTCATTTCTTCATGAAAGATTAACATATAAGACCACAGAAACAATTAATCCATTATCTTAATTAGGTTTGGGGGATAAAGAATTGGTATTTGTACAGAATACAAATAATCACATAGATATTGTGTTAGCATGTATCAACAATAAGGTTAAAACTTTTAAAAAATTATCTAAAATGTTTGCACTCAGAGACAAGGCAACATATTTGAAAAATAAACTTGAAAACTAGGTTGTTTAAATTTTCTTCAAATTTAAATATAAGGCTATGAGAATACAAAATTATATTCTACATTATAAACTCTAACACATTAAATAAACACATCGATTTTTATCTTGATTATTCTCTAGACATATAGAATATTCTAAGAATTTCATTTACAATTTTTGTCAGATATTTTACATATTTCAGTGTAATTTAACATTTATTTAGCACTTAAAATTCCAAGAACTTGCTACATTCTGGGAGTAAAATATTTACTAAAATGCATTTGCTGCCCCCAAGTACTTATTGATTACCAATGGGAAGACATAAAATATATTATATAAGATCTTAAACAAAGAAGTAGCCACAAGGTACTAAGTAAGGGACAGTTAACTCTCTCTTCATTTTCAGGGTAGTTTTGAGATTAAATTTACCTGTCAGCAACATTTTTTCCAAATCTAAATATAAAAATTTCCGTAGCTATCCATCATGTGTACCTTATAAATGCCAGCCACTTCAATTACAATCTCCATAAACCAACAGTGACACTGCAAGGGAGTAATTATCATACCTAGCTTATATAGTAGGAAAATGGCCTTCAAATATATTGTATAATTTATAAAGACTGCAGATTAGTAAGTGAAGGTCAAACTATCAAATATAAAAGCAAAACTCCAGTAGAATGGTCATAGTATTACTTACTGGTCTTACTGGTAAGTTTCTATACAAATTTCATGATTGCTTCAATCCCTCTTATTTGCCCCACATTTTCTTAAAGAAAAAGGGATAATTATCTCTCCTTGAAACTGCATCCAAGGAACTGACCTACTGTAAGCACTAATGATAGCAAGGGTGGCTCAGTGATAAAGAACCCAGGTATGCAGAAGATAACTATGCCAAAGTTTTTGACTGTGTGGATTACAACAAACTGTGGAAGATTCTGAAAGAGATGGGAATACCAGACTACCTTACCTTCCTCCTGAGAAATCTGTATGTAGGTCAAGAAGCAACAGTTACAGCTGGATATGGAATAACAGACTGCTTCCAAATGGGGAAAGGAGTACGTCAAGGTGGTATATTGTTACTCTGCTTGTTTAACTTATATGCAGAATACATCATGTGAAATGATGAGCTGGATGAAACAAAAGCTTGAATCAAGATTGCAGGGAGAAATATCAATAACCTCAGGTACACAGATGACACCACCCATATGGCAGAAAGCGTAGAAGAACTAAAGAGCCCTTTGATGAAAATGAAAGAGGAAAGTGAAAAAGTTGGCTTAAAACTCAACATTCAAAAGAAGAAGATCATGTCATCTAGTCCCATCACTTCATGGCAAATAGGTGGGGAAACAATGGAATCAGTGACAGACTTTATTTTGGGGGGCTCCATAATCACTGCAGATGGTGACTGCAGCCCTGAAATTAAAAAACACTTTCTCTTTCAAAGAAAAGCTATGACTAACCTAGACAGCATATTAAAAAGCTCAGACATTACTTTGCCAACAAAGTTGTGTCTAGTCAAAGTTATAGTTTTTCCGGTAGTCATGTATGGATGTGAGAGTTGGACTATAAAGAAAGCTGAGCACCGAAGAATTGGTGCTTTTGAACTGTGGTGTTGGAGAAGACTCTTGAGAGTCCCTTATTGTAGGAGATCCAATGAGTCCATCATAAAGAAAATCAGTCCTGAATATTCATTGGAAGAACTGATGCTGAAGCTGAAACTCAAATACTTTGGCCACCTAATGTGACGAACTGTTTTATGGGAAGAAACCTGATGCTGGGAAAGATAGAAGGCAGGAGGAAAAGGGGATGACAGAGGGTAAAATGGTTGGATGGCATCACTGACTTGATTGACATGAGCTTGAGCAAACTCCAGGAGTTGGTGATGAACATGGAAGTCAGGAGTGCTGCAGTCCCTAGGGTTGCAAAGAGTCAGACATAACTTAGCGACTGAACTGAACTGAACTGAACCGATGCAGGAGATTCAGGAAACATAGGTTCAATCCCTGGGTCAGGAATATCCCTTGGAGGAAGAATTGGCAACCATCTACAGTATTCTCATTTGAGATATCCCATGGACAGAGGAGCCTGGCTAGCTACAGTGCATAGGGTCACAAAGAGTCGGATATGACTGAACATACACGTGCACACATACATACACACACAAGCACTAATGAGCACAATACATTGCTCGTATTCAAAGGAAATTCTGGCGATCAGACATCAGGAGCAAGTATTTATCATCTTAACCTGATACATGTTAATAATATCACAAAAGTGTTTTTTTTTATTATTGATGATTTTTCAATAACATATAGTAATGTGATCCACTTAATGAGAAAGATTTCCCCCATAATAATGAAAAAATGTTGATAAGAGCTTTCAAGTCAATAAAAATATAGGTCCATGTTTTGATTTTTAATATTCAATAGTTGGACGTTTTTGAGTTACACTATGATTTTTAATGTTCCGACAAAAGACCGTTTGTTATGCACACTTTAGAAAATGAATTCCCTTTAATCATGATTTTATTTGATTTTTTTCACATATTCCATTTGAGATACCAACCTCTAAATATTTATGCTTATTGAATAGTAGAAGTTCATAAATATTTTAAATTAAATACCATGTCCCATTATCTTCTATACCCACTAAGCATATATTTCTTATTTCTCTTATCTAAAATAAGATAGTCATGAAATTCTCCTACATTTAATCCATCCAATAGATAAAAGATCCAATGATTATGGATTTATATTTCATGGAGCTTAATACTGTCATTTGAAATTTATTAGCAAAGACAACACTGAAAATTACATATAAACTGAAAATAATTAAAAATGTGAATTAAGGAAGCCCATGTCACTAAATGCAGCATTAATAAAGTAGCAAAATGGCAAAGAATCCTGAAAAATATTAATAAAGTCTAGCTTTAAAACTCCTGAAAGCTATTAAGTTGGGAGTCTGTTTCCTGAGCATCATCTCTGAGTTACAGATATTCAGTTTTCTCATTTCTCTTCAAGAGAAGAGGACAGTTTTCTAGTATCTACATAAGAGCCATGTCTTAATCAGGAAAGCTTTGCTGCATATTTATTCCCATATGTAAAGGACTCAAGGAAGTACAGAACCCAAGAAATTGTTACTGGGCAAGCTGACACAGAATAAGTACCAACCTCAGGAAAGAGAGCAATTTGTAAATTACATAGAAGAGCTATGAGTTTATAGGGATAGAATGACAATTAATAAAGGTTGCATCATCATTCGCTTGTGTATTGCTCATTTTATGCAAACTTTACCCAGTGGCACTTTCTCAAGGTAGCAATGGAAACCACCAATCACAGTAGAAAGGAATATTCTGTTGGCATAAAACATTTGTTTTTTGCCAGAATTCATTTATTCATTAATTTATTAATTCCTTTCAGCTAGCATTATCATGCATCTTTCTGAAGTGAAGCAAATACCACAGGAAGAAGAAAAGTGTCCCTGCTTTAAATTGGCTCTTTGGCCACCTGGTGAGAATTGCCAACTCACTGGAAAAGATCCTGATGTTAGGAAAGATTAAAGGCAAAAGGAGAAGGGGCGACAGAGGATGAGATAGGTAGATAGCATCACACCAACTCAATGGACATGAATTTGGGCAAACTCTAGGAGACAGTGAAGAAGAGAGGAGCAGTCCATGGGGTCGCAAAGAGTCAGAGATGATTTAGTGACAGAACAACAATAATCTAGTAGGAAACACATAGGCATAGACAGTTAAAGAAAACAAGCTTTTCAGGGATGGAATGGGGAGGGAGGTGGGAGGGGGTTCAGGATGGGGGACATATGTATACCCATGGCTGAGTCTTGTCAAAAACACTGTAATATTGTTAAGTAATGAGCCCCCAATTAAAATGAAAAAATAAATTTTAAAAACAAACAAATAAAACCACTGTTTAAAAAAAAAAAGAAATAGAAGAAAAAAGAAAACACAAATAGAAGTGGTCAGTTTTATAAAACTGACCATGGAATCTTTCCCAGAAGGAGTGACAATTGAATTTTAACTGAAGTAAATAGGAGAAATTAATGAATTTCTCAGGTGATGCTTCTGGTACACAACCCGCCTGCCAATGTAGGAAACACAAAAGACAAGTGTTCGATCCCTGGGTTGGGAAGATCCCCTGGAGAAGGGCATGGCAATTCACTCCAGTATTCTTGCCTGGGTAATCCCATGGACAGAGGAGCCTGGCAGGGTACAGTCCATGGGGTTGCAAAGAGTCAGTCACGACTAAAGTGATTTAGCACATAAATTAATGAAAGGAATATAGAGGGGATTATTTCTGACAAAGTATGATGTGTTAAAAAAAATGAAGAAGAAGCATGGAACTATTTAAGAAATTAGGTTTGAAGAGTGGAATCAGAAACCTGCTTGCTGCAAGTTCAGAGAACACCTTACTTCTTCTAAAGTCATATAGCACCTGTGAAATATCTAGCAGCCACAATTTAAGAGACTACTGTTTTATTTCCTGAAATAGGAAATGGCAGCACACTCCCGTATTCTTGCCTGGAATATTCCAGGGACAAAGGAGCCTCATGGGCTACAGTCCATGGGGTCACAAAGATTCGGACATGAACTCTGAAACCACTTTTGTTGTCGTTGCTCAGTTATGTCCGACACTTGTGACCCCATGGGCTGTAACACACCAGGCCTCCCTGTCCTTCACCATCTCCCAGAGTTTGTTCACACTCATGTCCATTGAGTCGGTGACCCCATCCAACTGTCTCATCCTCTGCCATCACTTTCTCCTTTTACCTTCAATCTTTCCCAGCATCAGGGGTCTTTTCCAATGAATCGGCTCTAGGTATCAAAGTATTGGAGTCCAAAGTGTTGGTGTCCAAAGTATTGGAGTTTCGGCGTCAGTCCTTCCAATGTAAACCACTTTTATTGTCTCCTTGATAACCAGAGAAGACAAATTTCTAGGTCACCTTTGTCTCATGACAGCACACAGTTTCTAATTAATGTTTCTCTTAATCCTGCTTTCTAAACAGTAACTAATTCAAACACGCCCATATTTTCCTTAAGACTTTCCTCGGAGTCCATCCCAAACCTTATGAAATAAGTTTATCTCCTCCTTCTCTTTGAGCAGCAAGCACTCCCCCTTTCTCTGTGGTGCCCTCCATTGCTGCAGCCGGTCAACAAGTCTGCTTTGTTTTTACACTACAGACTTGTGTCTAGTTATATTTTGCTATTTGCCTTTAACAAGATGAAGTGCATTGTCAAATTGAGAAAGATCTTGTAGGACCTTTGGGAAATGATTAGGGGTGCAGACTTATATCCAAATTGCTGTGTTTGAATCCACTCTGTATCACAGATTAGCCCCATTATACTGCATTAATGTTAGTTGCTCAATTGTGTCCAACTCTTTGTGACCCCATGAACTGTAGCCCGTCAGGCTCCTCTGTCCATGGAATTCTCCAGACAAGAGCACTGGAGTGGGTTGTCATTTTCTTCTCTAGGGGATCTTCCCCACCCTGGGATTGAACCCGGTTCTCCTGCATTATAGGCAGGTTCTTAACTTAAGCTGTTCTTGTCTCAATTTCCTCATCCGTTAATAGGACAATAATGGTATTTCCTTTGGGCTTGCAAGTGGCTCAGACAGTAAGAGATCCATCTGCAATTCTGGAGGCTTCAGTTTGATCCCTGGGATTGGGAAAGATCCCCTGGAAGAGGGCATAGCAGCCCACTTTAGTATTCTTGCCTGGAGAATCCCCATTGACAGAGGAGCCTGGTGGATTTGCAGAGTCAGACAAAACTGAGCGATTATACACAGCACAGTATTTCCTTTAGAGGGTTGTGGGTTTTGTTTTCGTTTTTTTTTTTTCAGTTAACGTATGCAATCTAGTTAGAAAGACTGCTGTACCTCTGTTAGCTATTATATATCATGTTAAGAAACTTGGATCTCTTTTTATAAGCAAAGAGTAAGAATATGAATGCATATATCTCTTAGCCCATTAGACATCTGAGTACTGAAAATATTTAAGAGAGTATGAGTGGAGCAAGGATACCAGTTAAGAGGCTGTTAAAGTAGATTTTATGGGTACTTTAAATAGAACCATGACGGTAAGGTCAGAACAAACAGGTTGACTGAGTGAAGTATTTGAGAGCTGACATCAACTAGACCTTGTTATTTATTACATATATGCAGGTATGCATGAAATGTGTGCTTGCTCATGCTGTGATTGAAATGTATCTGTGATTATATAGCATATACAATTATATACACAGTTTGAAATGTATAAATACTTGTAAATCACTTCATTTAAAGCATCCAAAACATGCCAAGTGGTTTGGGTGCAATATAATGTTTTGATAAATACCAGCCAGTTTTACTGCCAGTTACTTTTTATTTCACCACATGATCTGTAAGACAAAAAATATATTTAAATTTACTGGGAATATACTGAATTGTGAGTCTTATTTAATTGGTTTGTTTAATGCCTACAAATCAGCCTATGGAGTTAAATATGTGTGGTCTTAAGTATTGATTAACTGAATTTAGGTGCTAGGAAACATGACATTAAAATGGGCTGGTCAGCCAATTAATTAGGGCTTCATGGAGTCCAAAAGATGACATTAGCAATTCAGAATTCATAATCTAGGTTTATAAATAGAGTACTAGAGGGATTATAATCCACCTCAGAATTTAACAAATTTCATCATTTCAAAGCATAAGCCTGGAACTGAAAAGTTACTATCATATGCCTACCTGTTTTTCTAAAATTTGTATTTTACAAATACAAACTTAAATATCTAAAGAAAATAATCTAGGTAAAAACTGTGTTGGGTTCAATTACAAATTTACTTTTATTATGTTCTATTTATCTCTACTATTAATTTTTATTTGTTTTAATTTTGAAATTTTTCAGTATATCCCATAAGCATATGCAAACAATATATATGATGGTGTTTATAACTATTTTTTCTATGTTATGGCTACAATGGGTGAATGATAGATTACTGATATTTTCATTGTGTTGTTTATTTTCTTAATGATGGATTTTAAGATTGCTTTGGATACTTTGGTTTTATATCATTTATCAGATGTGTGTTATGCAAATATTTTCTCCCAGTCTGTGGCTAAGATTTTCATTCTCTGAATGTCTTTCATCATAATCATTATTTCATTAATGTCTCCTTATTGCCAAATTCAGACTTAAATTGAAGAAACTGGAGAAGACCAAGATGATTCAGGTATGACCTAAATCAAATCCCTTACAGTTCAACAGTGGAAGTGACAAATAGATTTAAGGGATTAGATCTGATAGACAGAGTGCATGAAAAACTATAGACAGAGGTTCGTGACATTGTGCTGGAGGCAGGGATCAAGATCATCCCCAAGAAAAAGAAATGCAAAAAGGCAAAATGGTTGTCTGAGGAGGCCTTACAAATAGTTGTTAATAGAAGAGAACCAAAAGGCAAAGGAGAAAAGGAAAGATATACACATTTAAATGCAGAGTTCCAAAGAATAGCAAGGAGAGATAAGAAAGCCTTCCTTGGTGATCAATGCAAAGAAATAGAGGAAAACAACAGAATGGGAAAGACTAGAGATCTCTTCAAGAAAATTGGAGATGCCAAGGGAATCTTTCATGCAAACATGGGCTCAGTAAAGGACAGAAATGGTATGGACCTAACAGAAGTAGAAGATCTTAAGAAGAGGTGGCTAGAATACACAGAAGAGCTATACAAAAAAGATCTTCATGACCCAGATAATCACGATGGTGTTATCATTTACCTAGAGCCAGACATCCTGGAATGCAAAGTCAAGTGGGCCTTAGCAAGCATCACTAGGAACAAAGCTAATGGAGGTGAAGGAATTCCAGTTGAGCTATTTCAAATCCTAAAAGATGATGCTGTTAAAGTGCTGCACTCAATAGTCCAGCAAATTTGGAAAACTCAGCAGTGGCCACAGGAGTGGAAAAGATAAGTTTTCATTCCAGTCCCAAAGAAAGGCAATGCCAAAGAATGCACAAACTACCACATAATTGCACTCATCCCACATGCTAGTAAAGTAATGCTCAAAATTCTTCAAGTCAGGCTTCAACAGTGCATCAACCATGAACTTTCAAATGTTCAAGATGGATTTAGAAAAGGCAGAGAAACCTTGAATCAAATTGCCAACATTTGTTGGATGATTGAAAAAGCAAGAGAGTTCCACGAAACCATCTACCTCTGCTTTATTGACTATGCCAAACCTCTGCTTTATTGACTATGCCAATGCCTTTAGTCCACTGTGTGGACTACAGCAAACTGTGGAAAATTCTTAAAGAGATGGGAATACCAGACCGCTTGACCTGCCTCTTGGTAAATCTGTATGCAGGACAAGAAGCAGCAGTTAGAATGGGACATGGAACAACGGACTGGTTCCAAATCAGGAAAGGAGTACGTCAAGGCTGTATACTGTCACCCTGCTTATTTAACTTATATGCAGAGTACATCATAAGAAATGCTGGGCTGGATAAAGCACAAGCTGGAATCAAGATTACAGGGAGAAATATCAATAACCTCAGATATGCAGATGGACACCACCCTTATGGCAGAAAGCAAAGAATAACTAAAAAGCCTCTTGATGAAAGTGAAAGAGGAGAGTGAAAAAGTTGGCTTAAAACTCAACTTTCAGAAAACTAAGATCATGACATCTGGTCCCATGATTTCATGGCAAATAGATGGGGAAACAGTGGAAACAGTGATAGACTTTATTTTTCTGGTCTCCAAAATCACTGCAGATGGTGACTGCAGCCATGAAATTAAAAGATGCTTGCTCCTTGGAAGAAAAGTTATGAACAACCTAGATAGCATATTAAAAAGCAGAGACGTTACTTTGCCAACAATGGTCCATTTAGTGAAAACTATGGTTTTTCCAGTAGTCATGTACGGATACGAGAATTGGATATGGATATAAAGAAACCTGAGCACCAAAGTATTGATGCTTTTTAATTGTTGTATTGGAGAAGACCCTTGAGAGTCCCTTGGACTGTAAGGAGATGCAACCAGTCCATCTTAAAGGAAATCAGTCCTAAATATTCATTGGAAGGGCTGATGCTGATGTTGAAACTCCAGTACTTTGGTCACCAGATGCAAAGAACTGACTCATTTGAAAAGACCCTGATGCTGTGAAAGATTGAAGGCAGGAGAAGGGGATGACAGAAGATGAGATGATTGGATGGCATAACGATGCAACGGACGTGAGTTTGAGTAAGTTCCAGGAGTTGGTGATGAACAGGGAAGCCTAGTGTGCTGCATCCATGGGGTTGCAAAGAGTCAGGCAGAATTGAAAGACTTATCTGAACTGAACTGAATATCTCTCATATATTAGAGTTTTTAATTTTAATAAAGTTTAACTTATTACTTTGTTTTTTTCTTTCATGAATCATGGTTTTGAGGTTGAATCTAAAATTCATTAACAAATCTAAATTCAGACAAATTTACTTTCAGAAGCTTTACAGTCTTGCATTTTACATTCACATTTATGATTCATTTTTTTAGTTTGCTTTGTAAGGTCTGTCTATTTTCACACATTTGCAAATGGGCATTCAATTTTTCCAACATAATTTATTTAAAAAAATTTTCCTTTCTCCATTTAATTGCCTTTGAATCTTTATTTAAAAAAAAATCAGTTGATTATATTTGTGTGGATCTATAATTTGCCTCTGGGGCTTCCCTGGTGATGAAGTGGTAAAGAGTCTGCCTGCCAATGCAGGAGATGCGGGTTCAATCCCTGGATCAGAAAGATCCCCTGTAGAAGCAAATGGATATCCACTCTAGTATTCTTGCCTGGGAAACCCCTTGGGCAGAGGAGCCTAGGGGTGTATAGCACATGGGGTCACAAAGTATTGGTCACAGCTGAGCATGCACACATGCATAGCTTGCCTCTATTTAGTTCTATTGCTCTATGGGTCTATTCTTTAACCAGGACCATACTGCTTTTATTATGATAGGAGTATAGTAAGTCTCATGCTAGCGTACTGTGAGTCCACCAATGATTTTTATGCAATATTATGCAGTCTATGGTAGATATCTTGCATTTCCATTGCATTTGAGACCAGCTTATTGTTATATAAAGTGCTCACTGAGTTCCTCTCACTGGGGTTGTGTTGAATCTACAGATCAAGTCTGGAGGAAGCCAGTTCTTAATAATACAGATTTTTCCTATCCATGGACATAAAATATCTTCCCATTTATTTAGATCTTTGATTTCTTTTTCAATCTCTTGCAGTTTTCCATATAGAAATTCTGTACATATTTCATTGTATTTGCATAAAAGTATTTAATTGTTTTGATATTTATTCTAAAGTCAATCATTTTAAAAATTTTCAAGTTTTCAATTGTTCATTGTTGATAGATGGGAAAACAGTTGGCATTTGCATATTGACCATGCACTTGTGGTCCTATTGTATTCCCTTCTTAATATCAGGAGTTTATTTATAGATTTTTAAAAATTTCCTCCAATGAAAATCATATCATCTGCCAATAAAAATAACATCATTTCTTCCTTTCCATTCAGTATATGTTTATGTTTTCCTTTTATTATTGCACTAGCAAAGACTTACAGTAAGACATTGAATACTTGCTGAGAAATGATGCCCTTGCTTTGTTCTTGTGTTAAAAGTGTCTAATCCTTCAACATTAAGTATAATGTTAGCTTTAGGTTTTTGTGGATCATCTTTATAAACTTGAAGAAACTTTACACTTTTATAAATTTTCTGAGAGCTTTTATCATGAATAGTTATTAGATTTTGTCAAATGATTTTTCTGCATTACTTGATGTGATCATATGATTTTATTCAGCCTGTTGTTAAGGTGTATTATATTGACTGGATCTTTCAATATTGAACCGACCATATACCTGGAATAAATCCCACCTGGATGTAGAGTATAATTATTTTAATACACTGTTGAATATAATTTTCTTATAGTTTGCTTAGAATTTTTGTATATGTTCAGAGACTATATATACAATTATCCCTTCTTGTTATGTCTCTCTCTGGCTTGGATATTAAAGTAGTGCTGGCCTCATAGACTGAACTAAAAAGTAATTCTATATCTATTTTATGGAAGAATCTGTGAAAAAGTGGGACAACATTTTTAAATTTTTGGTAGAATTTATCCATAAAATCATATGGTCCTAGTAATACTCATTTTTCAAAAAGATCATTAATAATTGATTCGTGTGTTTTAAAGGATGTAAAGATATTCCAAGTATTTCTTTCTCCTTATATAGGTTTAAGTAATTTACATCTTTCCAAAATGTGGTGCATTTTATGTAAATTATCAAATTTGTGGACATAGAGCAGTTAATAATATTCCTTCATTACCTTTTTATTGTCCATATGATTGGTAGTGGTGATTTCTCTTCTATTTCTGATATTGGTTATTTGTGTATTCTCTTTTTTCATCCTTGATTGGTGTTTCAAGATGTTTTATAAAAGAAAAACTCTTTTTTTAAGAGAAATATTTTTGTTTCTTAATTTTTCTATTATTTTCCTATTTTCAACTTTATTATTTCTGCTGCAGTTTTTATTACTCCATTATTCTTTTCATGTTATTCTTTTACTTCTTCTTCTAAATTCTTTAGGTTTAAAATTGATCTTCTTTTCTGAATTTCTAAACCTGAAGCTGAGATTGTTGCTTGAATATCTTTCTTCTTTTCTAATACTACTTTTGTAATACTATAAATTTTCCTGTGAATACTGATTTCACTACATCCCACACATTTTGTAGCATTCAATTTTTACTTTAGCTAGAAAATTTTTATTTTAATGCTTTAAGACTTCTCCTTTGCATCTGCATTATTTAAAAGAATATTTTAAGTCACTAACTATTTGGATATTTTCCCACTATCTTTATGTTACTAATCCCTTGTTTAATTCCTTTCTGAGAAAACATTTTGTATTATTTCTAGTCTTGTAAATTTGCTAAGGCATGTTTTATGGCCCCAAATTGTAGCTTCATGTTTGTTTGAGAAGAACATTATTTAGCTGTTGTTTGATTAAATATTCTATAAATGTCACTTTGATCCAGTTGATACATGGTTCATTTCTGCTTAAATGTATCAAACATATATGTTCTAATATATAGAAATATGTTGAATGGCCCATCTCTAATAGTGGATTTGTCTGTCTCTTTTTGTAGTTCTGTCTATTTTTGCTTCATATATTTTGATGTTCTGTAGTTAGATGTATGTGTGCTTACTCGCTTAGTCATGTCCAACTCTTTGTGACCCCATGGACTTCAGCCCGCCAGGCTCCTCTGTCCATGGGGATTATCCAGGCAAGAATACTAGAGTGGATTGCCATGCCCTCCTCCAGGGGATCTTCCCAACCCAGGGATCGAACTCAGGTCTCCCACATTGCAGGCAGATTCTTTACCATCTGAACCACCAGGGAAGCCTCAGTTAGGTGCAAACACGTTAACAATTGTTATTGCTTCTTGGAGAACTGATCTCTTTATTGTTATGCAATACTGTTTGATTTCCTTAATACTATTTTCTTATTCTAGAATATATTTAATCTTAACATAGTAACTACAGCCCCCTCCCCCCATTTTCTTTTGATTGATATTACTCTGTTATACTACTCCAACTCTTTTAACTGTCTTTGTCATTATATTCAAAGGGGGGAATCTTCAGACAACCTATCTTGTTTCCGTTTCTACTCTTTTAAGTTCTATCTTTTAACCGATGATATATTTAGGTCATTTATGTTTAAGCACAATCTGGAATTAAGATTGCCGGGAGAAATATCAATAACCTCAGACATGCAGATGACACCACCCTTATGGCAGAAAGTGAAGAGAACTAAAAAGCCTCTTGATGAAAGTGAAAGAGGAGAGTGAAAAAGTTGGCTTAAAGCTCAACATTCAGAAAACTAAGATCATGGTAACTGGTCCCATCACCTCATGGGAAATAGATGGGGAGACAGTGGAAACAGTGTCAGACTTTATTTTTGGGGGATTCAAAATCACTGCAGATGGTGATTGCAGCCATGAAGTAAAAAGATGCTTGCTCCTTGGAAGGAAAGTTATGACCAACCTAGATAGCATATTAAAAAGCAGAGACATTACTTTGCCAACAAAGGTCCGTCTGGTCAAGGCTATGGTTTTTCCAGTGGTCATGTATGGATGTGAGAGTTGGACTGGGAAGAAAGCTGAGCACCGAAAAATTGTTGCTTTTGAACTGTGGTGTTGGAGAAGACTCTTGAGAATCCCTTGGACTGCAAGGAGATCCAACCAGTCCATCCTGAAGGAGATAAGTCCTGAGTGTTCATTGGAAGGACTGATGCTGAAGCTGAAACTCCAATCCTTTGGCCACCTCATGTGAAGAGTTGACTCATTGGAAAAGGCCCTGATGCTTGGAGGGATTCGGGGCAGGAGGAGAAGGGGACGACAGAGGATGAGATGGCTGGATGGCATCACCAACTCGATGGACATGAGTTTGAGTAAACTCTGGGAGTTTGTGATGGACAGGGAGGCCTGGCGTGCTGCGATTCATGGGGTCACAAAGAGTCAGACACAACTGAGTGACTGAACTGAACTGAATATAATTGCTTCAATATATGTCATATCTATAATTATTTTTAAATTCATTGCATTAAGTCTGTGTTCCCTCTGTAGCTTCATTAGATTTAGTGAGCATTTTATATGATTCCATTTTGTCTGTTCTCTTTGTATAGCAATAACTCTTAATTTTTTATGGTTGCCTAAAGTTTCCAATATATACATTTTTAACTATTCTAATTCTATCTTCAAATAACACTACACTTCTTCACATGTAGTGTGGGTACTTATTACATTTATTTCCAATTATCTATCTTTCTCTTATATGAATGAATGAATGTTATCATTCATTCAATTAACGATATGTTATAATCACAGAATATAATATTATTATTACTGCCTTAAACAAACTACTATAGTCCTAAAATTAGATGGCCAATATACCTGTAGGGTGTGTGTTTAGAGCAAAGGTCTTGAAATTTCCTAGGTTTTACTACTCACTGAATGCTTTTCTAGCATATACTTGAGCACACTGATTACAAATATATCATTTTATATAACAGTAATACAATTCATAAGATTGTTTCACTTACATATCTTATCTTCTCACAAATCCACATACAATTACTCCTTTAAGATTTTGATTCCCAGAACAAGATTTACTACCTTGAATGTAAACTTATTTTATCTTGTTAAAATCCATCTCCTCTTTCTAATCTATTCAGATATTTTAAGATACAGATTCCATTTTACAGAATATTTATAAACTTTCAGTTTTATAACTTTGGGAATCTAATAAATAAGCTTCATACAACTTCTTCTAATTCATTACTGAATAAATATGAAGAACAGTTTTATAACACATATATTTTTAAGGACTCATGACCCCTGCTCCCCCAGAAAACAATTAATAATATTATGATCGTTTGGTCAACAGGTCAATCACGAGAACTGTTTGGGAGTAAAGAGGCTGGTTTCACTACAGATGACAAGGACAAGAGGCAACCTGTCTCAGAGGTAGAGAAATAGAAAGGATTCATGAATCTAGAATTCTAGAGGTAGCATGCTATTGTAGCAAAGTCCTATTTTGTTGAGTTATTCTGATGTGTACATCTTCATTTTTGCATATGACAGATCCATTGTAGGTGGAACAAAATAATTAGCTTTATTAATTATAATAATATTTTATACTAATGGTTTGAATTACAGTCATTTTAGTCAAAAGGATCATGACTGAACTTTCCTACTTTTGTCCAACTAAACCTATACACAGATATTAGACAATAAGAAACTGATTTTAAAATATACTGGTGGTTGTGACATCTGTCACAAACAAAACCAAGAGCTTTGGTAAAGAACCCTGTTTATTCTTGCTTATGTAAACATAAAGAAAAAATATTTTTAGTAATAATATTTTTCCTAAGCCAACTTATCACATTTAGCATGCAGTGAAATAATAAATATATTCCCCAAGAACATCTCTATGATTGAAATTTCTCTAGCAAAAATATATTATGTGTGCATGCATGCTACGTTCCTTTAGTCGTGTCCAGCTCTGCAACCCTATGGACCATAGCCCAGATGATCAAAATACATCACACACATGCAATTCTATGATTTCTAAGTGCCTCACCTTTATTTGTTAAAACAGGTATTTTATTCCATGAAATTATTATTAACATAAAATTTTAAAGGATGTGTTAAGTTTTAGCAAAAGTGAATATACATATGTAATTAAGGTAATCATGAGTATAAAATTTATTTCATCATGGATAACTTGATGATAATAATAACATATGTAATAATTTAAATGACCAGAACCCTATTCAGTATTCAGGATCTTTTTCTAACTTTGGATGAAAGCTCAAGAGAAATTGCTTAATCTCTAATAGATAAAAATGCATAAGGTATTAATATATATTAAATAAAGGCTCATACCTTTGAGAATCAATGTTATACATTAAATTATGTCCCTGCAAAAGATATGTTGCTGTGATCCACACAGTCAAAGGCTTTGGCATAGTCAATAAAACTGAAGTAGACGCTTTTCTGGAACTCTCTCACTTTTTCAATGACCCGAGATGTTGGCAATTTGATCTCTGGTTCCTCTGCCTTTTCTAAATACAGTTTGACATATGGAAGTTCATGATTCACATATTGTTGAAGCCTGGCTTGGAGAATTTTGAGCATTACTTTACTAGCATGTGAGATGAGTGCAACTGTGCAGTAGTTTGAACATTCTTTGACATTGCCTTTTTGGGGGATTGGAATGAAAACTGGCCTTTTCCAGTCCTGTGGCCACTGCTGAGTTTTCCAAATTTGCTGGCCTGTTGAGTGCAGCACTTTCACAGCATCATCTTTTAGAATTTGAAATAGCAACTGGAATTCCATCACCTCCACTAGCTTTGTTCATAGTGATGCTTCCTAAGGCCCACTTGATTTCGCATTCCAGGATGTCTGGCTCTAGGTGAGTGATCACAACATTGTGATTATCTGGGTCATTAAGATCTTTTTTGTGTAGTTCTGTATTCCTGCCTTATTTTCTTAATATCTTCTACTTCTGTTAGGTCCATACCATTTCTGTCCTTTATTGTGCCCATCTTTGCTTAAAATGCTCTTGTGATATCTCTAATTTTCTTGAAGAGATCTCTAGTCTTTCCCTTTCTATTGTTTTCCTCTATTTCTTTGCACTGATCACTGAGGAAGGCTTTCTTATCTCTCTATGCTGTTCTTTGGAACTCTCCATTCAAATGGGTATATCTTTCCTTTTCTCATTTGTCTTTCACCTCTCTTCTTTTCTAAATTACTTGTAAGGCCTCCTTAGACAACCATTTTGCCTTTTTTGCATTTCTCATTCTTGGGGATGGTCTTGATTACTGCCTCCTGTACAATGATAGGAACCTCTGTCCATAGTTCTTCAGGCACTTTGTCTATCAGATCTAATCCTTTGAATCTACTTGTCACTTCTATTGTATAATTGTAAGGGATTTGATTCAAGAAATGCAAATACCAAACCACCTGATCTGCCTCCTGAGAAATCTGTATTAAGGTCAAGAAGCAACAGTTAGAACTGTACGTGGAACTACAGACTGGTTCCAAACCCAGAAAGGAGTACGTCAAGGCTGTATATTGTCACCCTGCTTATTTAACTTACATGCAGAATATATCATGTGAAATGCCAGGCTAGTTGAAGCACAAGCTGGAATCAAGATTGCCAGGAGAAATATCGATAAACTCAGATCAGGTGACACCACCTTTAGGCAGAAATCAAAGAAGAACTAAATAGCCTCTTGATGAGAGTGAAAGAGGAGAGTGAACCAGTTGGTTTAAAACTCAACATTCAGAAAACTAAGATCGTGGCATCCAGTCGCATCACTTCATGGCAAATAGGTGGGGAAACAATGGAAATAGTGTGAGACTTTAATCTGGGGGCTCCAAAATCACTGCTGATGGTGACTGCAGCCTTTAAATTAAAAGAAGCTTGCTCCTTGGAAGAGCAGCTATGACCAACCTAGACAGTATATTAAAAAGCTCAGACATTACTTTTCTAAGAAAGGTCCGTCTAGTCAAAGCTATGCTTTTTCCAGTGTTCATGTGTGGATGTGAGAGTTGGACTATAAAGAAAGCTGAGCACCAAAGAATTGATGCTTTTGAACTGTGATGATGGAGAAGACTCTTGAGAGTATCTTGGACTGCAAGGAGATCTAACCAGTCCATCCCAAAGGAAATCAGTCCTGAATATTCATTGGAAGGACTGATGCTGAAGCTAAAACTCCAATACTTTGGCCACCTTATGCAAAGAACTGACTCATGGGAAAACACCCTGGTGCTGGGAAAGATTGAAAGTGAGAGGAGAAGGGGATGACATGGTTGGATGGCTAAACTGACTCAATGGACATGAGTTTGAGTAAACTACACGAGTTGGTGATGGACAGGGAAGCCTGTTGTGCTGCAGTGCATGGGGTCCCAAAGAGTCAGACTCAACTGAGCGACTGAACTGAACTGAAAAAGATGTTATAGCCTTAACTTTTCTTACCTCAGAATGTGATCTAATTTGGAATTAGGTCATTGTATATGCAATGAATTAAGTTAAGGTTGTGGCATAGGAGAGTAGGGTTGGTCCATAGTTCACTATAACTTCTATTCTCATAAGAAAACAGTTCCTTGGGGTCACACAGTAGAATGCCACTTGATGGCAGGGCTGAGACTGGAGTGATGTAGCTGCAAGACAAACAAACCAGAGGATTAGAGCTACTCTTAAAAGCTAGAATAAGGCAACAAAGTATCCCTCTGCAACTATGAAAGGAAGCATGATTCTCCTTGAATTCATGCTTATAGCCTTCAGAAACTTGAGATACTATATTTCCACTCTTTTAAGCCACTAGATTGTGGCCTTTTGTTTGGGCATCCCCCAGGAAACTAAAACAATTGCCAGAAATATTTGGATATCAAATATTATTAGAGTAATATGTCATTACCTCAATAATTCATGTATACTTGCCATATTGAGTTTGAGATAAATTGTGCCAATGGTATTACATTCAAGTATTTAAACTCTAGAGAGTAAGAATGGAATAAATAATATTTCAGTCATTCCAGAAGTATTTATTAAATATCTTTCTCATGTCTAGCCTGTTCTAAGAGCTTGGGATACAGAGGTGAATAATATCTGCAATGTTTTTCCTGTAAGAGAGGATTTTGGAAAGGCTGACAGTAAACACATGTAAAATAAACAATAACAACAAATAACATTAGATTTATTTTAACTGGTTATAAGTCCTGTGGAGTTCAGTCAATCATGGGAATGTCATCAAAGGAGTTCTGAAGGTGCAAATGCCTTTCTATTTTATTTAGAGCAGTAAGCAAAGTCTTTATAACAGTGACAATTGAGAAGACACTCAATTGAAGGAAGTGGGGGGAATAATCATGCATCAACCTGGAAAAGAATTTTTGGAAGAGAAAACAGGATGTGTCTCAAGTTTGGAGAGGGAAAGAGTGACTGGAGTGGAGTTAGGAATAGAATGTTGGGGACCGGGACCACTGGGAGATGATAAAGAGCCATCTTTCATGGCCTCAGCCACGGTAAGAACTTTAGCTTATTTTAGATAAGAAGCAGTTGGTGGGTTTTGAAAACAGCAAAATAGTATCCTTTGTATGTTATAAGCATCACTTTTGGAACTTCCCTAGTGGTCCAGTGATTAAGAATCTGCCTTGCAATGTGAAAGAGAAGGGTTTATCCTTCTCTCTTCTCCCTTTGCCAGGGAAGTAAGAGTCCACACGCCAGGGAACAACTAAGTCAGTGAGCTGCAACAGCTGAGCCCACAAGCCATGACTAGAGAGTCTATATGCTGCAACAGAATATCTGGCAGGACACAGCAAAATTCCTGCATGCCTCATATAAGACCCAACACAGCCAAATAAAAAAGTATTTTTAAAAAGCTTCACTTTCATTCACTACAATGTAAAGCCCAGAGTACAGTGTACAGGGGGAGAAGCAGAAAGAATATTGGGGGCTTTTTAGGTTTTCTGAGCTGAATAATACCCCCCAAAATATTCATGTCCTAATGCATGAAACCTGTGACTATCATTCTATGTGACAAAAAAGGCTTTGCAGATGTAATGAAGTTAAGGATGTTGAGATATAGAAATGATTATAGATTATTTGGGTGGGACAAATAAAATCCCAAAGGTCCTTGTAACAAAGAAGCATCATGATATTCAAGTCAAGAAGAGGATAATTGACAGTGAAAACATGTAGGAGCTATGTGCTTTGAGGATGATGAAAAGTGCCATGAACCAAGGAATGGAGGTGGTTATAAAAAAACAGAAAAGGCAAGGAAATAGACTTCCTTCCTATAGCCTCCAAAGAAATCATGGCCCTGCCAACGTCTTGGTTCCAATCAAGTGGAATCCATTTCAGACTTCTGATCCCCAGAACTGTAACACAGGTGTTATTTAAACTCGCTAAATATGTGGTAATTTATTACTTTAAAAGTAGGAAACAATTTTACCATGTGAAAACTAATAGAAGGATATTATATATTTAGTCAGAAGAATCCAATTCTCGTTACTTTTTGAAGATAATATTAACAAGATTGACTAATGGTTCCAAAGTGTGTTGTGAGAGAGGGATCAAGAATAACATTAACATTTTAGCTTAAGCAAATTACAATTTTCAGAAACCTTAAAGATAACAGAAAAAGCTGTCTGAGTAAGAATGGAAACGAAGCATTCAATATTGGATATTTCAAATTTGAAATGTCCATTAGATTGGAATGGAGATGTGAGATAGAAAGATGAATATGTAAGACTCAGAGTTGGGGTGGAGAAGAAATTAAATTAAATTGCACATTTGGGAGTAAGCATTTTGCCATATATTTTCATACATAAATATATGCATAAGTATACTGTCTCCATCGGTCTAGTTCAGTTCAGTTCAGTCGCTCAGTCCTGTCTGACTCTTTGTGACCCCATGAACCGCAGCACGCCAGGCCTCCCTGTCCATCACCAACTCCCAGAGTCCACTCAAACACATATCCATCGATTCAGTGATGCCATCCAACCATCTCATCCTCTGTCGGCCCCTTCTCCTCCTGCCCTCAATGTTTCCCAGCATCAGGGACTTTTCAAATGAGTCAGCTCTTCACATCAGGTGGCTAAAGTATTGGAGTTTCAGCTTCAACATCAGTCCCTCAAATGAACATCCAGGACTGAACTCCTTTAAGATGGACTGGTTGGATCTCCTTGCAGTCCAAGGGACTCTCAAGAGTCTTCTCCAACACCATAGTTCAAAAGCATCAATTCTTTGGTGCTCAGCTTTCTTTATAGTCCAAATCTCACATCCATACATGACCACTGGAAAAACTATAGCCTTGACCAGATGGACCTTTGTTGGCAAAGTAATGTCTCTGCTTTTTAATATGCTGTCTAGGTTGGTCATAAAATTCCTTCCAAGGAGCAAGCATCTTTTAATTTCATGGCTATAATCACCATCTGCTGTGATTTTGGAGCCCAGAAAGATAAAGTCAGCCACTGTTTCCACTATTTCCCCATCTATTTGCCATGAGGTGATGGGACTGGATGCCAGGATCTTAGTTTTCTGAATGTTGAGCTTTAAGTCAACTTTTCCACTCTCCTCTTTCACTTTCATCAAGTGTTGGTCCTTTAATGGGCCAGAACCTGGTGGTCTGGGATCAACGATGAGAGAGTGAAAGAAGTAAAGATGCTAATATTCCCTGGGTTATGCAGCCGGCTTCCACGCTCCAGAGAATCGGCCAGAAATAGAGAGAGAGATAGAGAAAAAAAGAAAGAAAGAAAGACACGGGGACCAGAGCTCTGATGGAGCAAAGGTGTTTTAATCAACCTGGCATGGGCACATATACTGTAGTTATTCTCAGCAAAGATAAAGATTAAAATTCCAGACTTACAAAACACAAAGCGATCTCTATTAAAGAGAGAAAAGGGTACTTATCACCATAATGAGAAACTAACAAAGGAAATGCCTGGATTCCTCAGCCCTGGAAAGGGAAAGGCATGCCTCTCCTCTTAATTCCTGAATATTCAGGAATTAATAAGGGCCAAAGGTTTCCTGACAGATCCATAACAGCACACGGGAAGCCTCTTGTTAAATGCTTCCTGACAATCAAAAGGCTCTTTGGTTCTTCCTCGCTTTGTTCCATAAGGGTGGTGTCATCTGCATATCTGAGGTTATCGATATTTCTCCCAGCAATCTTGATTCCAGCTTGTGCTTCCTCCAGCCCAGCATTTCTCATGATGTGCTCTGCATATAAGTTAAATAAGCACGGTGACAATATACTGCCTTGATGTACTCCTTTTCCTATTTGGAACCAGTCTGTGGTTACATGTCCATTTCTAACTGTTGCTTCCTGACCTGCATATAGGTTTCTCAAGAGGCAGGTCAAGTGGTCTGGTATTCCCATCTCCTTCAGAATTTTCTACAGTTTATTGTGATCCACACAATCAAAGGCTTTGGCATAGTCAATAAAGCAGAAATAGATGTTTTTCTAGAACTCTCTTGCTTTTTCGATGATCCAGCAGATGTTGGCAATTTGATCTCTGGTTCCTCTGCCTTTTCTAAAACCAGCTTGAGCATATGGAAGTTCACAGGTCACGTATTGTTGAAGCCTCGCTTGGAGAATTTTAAGCATTACTTTACTAGCGTGTGAGATGAGTGCAGTTGTGTGGTAGTATGAGCATTCTTTGGCATTGCCTTTCTTTGGGATTGGAATGAAAATTGACCTTTTCCAGCCCTGTGGCCACTGCTGAGTTTTCCAAATTTGCTGACATATTGAGTGCAGCACTTTCACAGTGTCATCTTTCAGGATTTGAAATAGCTCAAATTTCAAAATTTGAGGTGAATTCTATCACCTCAATTAGCTTTGTTCATAATGATGCTTCCTAAGGCCCACTTGACTTCACATTTCAGGATTTCTGGCTCTAAGTAAGTGATAACATCATTGTGATTATCTGGGTCATGAAGATCTTTTTTGTGCAGTTCTGTGTATTCTTGCCACCTCTTCTTAATATCTTTTGCTTCTGTTAGGTCCATACCATTTCTGTCCTTTATTGAGCCCATCTCTACATTGTCTCCATATGTAATTATAAACACACACAGTCTTCATACGCCAATACATAAATGAAAGTGAAAGTTACTCAGTTGTGTCCAACTCTTTGTGACCCCATGGGCTATAGAGTCCATGGAATTCTCCAGGCCAGAATACTGGAGTGGGTAGCCTTTCCCTTCTCCAGGGGATCTTCCCAACCCAGCGATCGAACCCAGGTCTCCCGCATTGCAGGTGGTTTCTTTACCAGCTGAGCCACAAGGGAAGCCCAAGAATACTTCAGTGGGTAGCCTATCCCTTCTTCAGGTTATCTTCCCAACCTAGGAATCGAACCAGGGTCTCCAGCATTGCAGGCAGATTCTTGACCAACTGAGCTATCAGGGAAGCCCAATACATGAATGTATATACATATTATCTTTACACATAATTAAATATACTATTCAATTTAGATTCATTTAGCTTTCACAAGGCTCCAATTAACTCATTATTTTATTGCCTGCTCCCCTTTTTTTTAAAATCTGTGTCAAAGAAGACTAAGACATTTTTAAATCTAATAGAAGGTCTACTTTGTTGCAAAGCTCATGTGTTGTTTACACTTTATGTTTTACTTCCTCATGTTTTACAAAGCGATTTCATTTTTCTCACACAGTTATGAAAATGTAGGAGGTTTTAGTTCAGGGAATTTGAGGGCTGATGAAGGGGGGAAATTGAGCAGGAGAGGCAGTATTAGACATAAAGCTTCTTTGGAAAGAGTTGGACAGGTTTTCATGTTGGGGGAAATTCTTCACAGCAGGAGATTATGAATGGTAGGCTTGGGTAATAGTAGGGGGCCACCACACAGAGGGAACTCTGGGAAAGAGGGGACCTGAGAGTGGGCTTATGAGAGTAGGTGATGCACTCAGCACAATGTCAGGTTGTCTTTAGGTCAGAGAGCTCAAAAAGGCCACCCCAAGTTAGGCTCTATCTTATGAATAGCCTGCAGATACTGGATGGGATTTCATAAGATATGAATGGGCTATCTAGGCAAACTCTAAATGGCTAAAACTCTGTTTTGTTTGTTTGCTTGTTTGATTTTTGGATTGCTTTGGAAATTATTGCACATGAAAAAATTTAGTTTTGCACCAGTCAGCTTTTGAGCAAATAAGTCTTAGCCTGCAGTAAAGAAATAAACAATCTAGTAAGCGATACACAAAAGCTGTCTTTGGTTCATGTGTATGACAGTGAAAGTCGGTCAGTTGTGTCTGACTCTTTGCGACCCCATGGACTATGTATTCCTATGGAATTTTCCAGGCCAGAATATTGGAGTGGGTGTTCATGTGTATAACAGAAGAGAATATCAATTTTTAGTTCTTTTTGAACTCTGAGATATAAGTATTTTAAATATAGTTTAGAAAATCTATAGAAATGTAAAGCAAGGAATTAGAGCATTGACAGTAATGTAGGAAGTAAATGTCTTAGAGAAATCCAAGTGATATTTTTGAATACTTCAGGAAAATTTTTATCTTCTGTGTATATTATTGAATATTATTTTTTATAAAATTGACTCTCTTCTCATCAACACAACTCTGAGTTCATAATATATCAGTCATCTAGTTTATGAATAATGCTCAGAATATTAATTATATTGTGAGTATGCATTAATGTGTAGAATAAAATTATAGCAGTTTCCAATTTCCCTTTTGTTTTCATTCATATTAAAAATAAGCACAAAAATCAGGTAATATCTTTAAAACTGCAATGGCTGAATAAAAGTATTCAAATGCAATAATATTTACAAATGGTATGTAACTGAGACAAAAAAGGGGTGCAATATATTGTCCCTGGCATATTTACCTTTACCTGACATACTACTGAATATCACAAACTATAATATTTCAAAAGAATTATAAAACATCAATTTAGGTTTGCAATATATTTTTTTAATAAGTAAAGACAGCAAAAATACAACATATCAACAATACACAGGGCATTTTAATATTATAGAATATCTAATGTGTAAAATCAGATAAAGGTCATTGCTTTCAAATTAAATAACTATCTTTATAGAAAAAGTATTGTATATGTCCTCATTTTTGTCCTTTCATGACAGACTGATAAAACTTTGTGCATGGTCTGCCTCCACTGCACACCTAGTCGTCAGTAACCACCAGTAGAAACTACTAGACCATCGAATTGCTATAAAATGGATTTAGTGACACAAATGGAAAGCTGTGATTCAGCAAGAAACTGCTGTATTTAAGCCTTTTTCTGGACAATAGTGAAAAGTGCTAAAGTGCTACTAGTCTTTGAAGGAAAAAAAAATGTACATTTCAAGAGTTGTCATTTTTAACCATCTGAAAATATTACCAGCATTGTCATTAAAAAAAAAAAAAAAATCTTCTCCTTGTAGTCTATTTCTCATTAAATTATATATATGTATATATATGTGTGTGTGTATATATGTATATATATATTTCTCCTATTGACTCTCCCTTCTTTTCTTTCTCCTTGTCTTTCTTCTTTCCTGCCTGTTTTTCCTTCCATTTTTGCCTTTTTTTTTTTTTTCTTTACTTTTCGCACATGCAGGTGATGAGAGATTTCTGGTATAGAGCAAATTAAAAATGCATTAAGTTATTATATTTAATAAAAAATCCTTACTTTTTGACTGAAAAGTCCATTAATAAAAAAAGAGATGATTTTTCATCTGTCAAATTCAGTAATATTGCAATAGAATATTGATGTGAAGGAAAAGAAATAATTATAACTACATTGAAAAGAAACAAGGTTCCAGTTTGAAAAAGGAAGTTAGTTTTCAACTGAATATTATAGCAGTTAGTTACAGTATTGCAGCTAAAATTGTTAAAGTTAAAAAAAATAGAATTTTGTAGTTGTACATTTCTTAGAGTAAGCTTTATTAGTTTGTTATTAGAAAGCACATGTGATATAACCAGATCATCCATCAGATCTGAAAATAACTCTCTACTTTTTCCATTTTTATTCATTTACTCACCATGTATCATAAGCTTGTTCTCTGCAATATGATATTTTCATGATATGTCTGTCATCTCTCTCACAAGTTCTTTTTTTTTCTTCTCACAAGTTCTTAAGGTGGAGAGAGTTATTGATGAGTACTGTGAAGTTCGGGCATCCTGATCATAGATTAAAACAATACTGGAACAATTGAAAGCTCAGAAGCAATCTAACATGACTCAAGTATTTGACAATCTTAGAACTGACAAACAGAAATCCAGCAATCATAGAAAGGCCAGGTAGTTTTATTTTTAAAAATAAAAACACCCATTTGATGTTTATGCTACAGCGAACTACTAAAAAGCTAAGTGTTTTATAAAATTGAGATGTTCCTAATTTTTTTCTAAAGAGACATTTTTAAGGTAGCTTTAGTAGTCAAATAACATATTAAATCTTCCAATCTTAATGACTGAGCAAGTATTCATTCAGATAAAATACATACAGGTAAAATACACCTACTATATTCCTGATACTTTCTTAAGCTTGGACAAATAGCAGTAAACAAAAGATGCATGTGCATATGTATAAATTCAGTCCAGGCGGAAGAAAATGGAAGATTTGTGACACAGTTGGAACCAGCACCTTGTCTTGAGGGCTGTCCTTGGCTTTATTGGATGTTGAACAGTATCTCTGGCTTCAGCACAAAAGAAATCAATAGCAGCCTCCATCCCCTCCAACTGTGGGCCTCAAAAATGTCTACAAATGCACCTCAGGGCAAGAACCATCCCAAGTTGAGAACAAATGATCTGTACCAACTGTTGGTAGTGCTTTATTTGTCTCCTCTGTCCATGGAATTCCTCAGGCAAGAATACTGGAGTGAGTAGCTATTCTCTTCTCCAGGGGATCTTCCCAACCCAGGGATCAAACCTGGGTCTCCTGCATTGCAGGCAGATTCTTTACTGTGTGAGCCAGCAGAGAGGCCCCATTTATGGAAAAGAGCATGCTAAATGGAAGAGGATGGTGAATTGGTCTTTTAATCTCATAAAATTGTTATTGTCATTTTGAGATTATCTTCATGTATTACTCATGCAATATTTAATAATTGACAAAAACATTGAATAACCCCCTGGATATTAAAGGTAACAATAAACTGAAGTTCATTTTGCCTATATAAACATATAGTGGTATGATAATAAATCTGTTATACTTTTGTATTTGACCAGATTTCTCTCCAAACCATTTATAGAACAAAGAAAGAATTCTCCCTATAGTGTACTGGGTTGAAAATTTCTGTGGGATCATAGCAATCTTATCTTTCTCCAGAATGAACCCTTCTTGAAGAGGCAGAGAAAAGCCAAGAACAAAGAGACAAAAAGCTACTAACAAAAAAATGAGATTTTTTTATATTTTGAGAAAAATTTGTTAACATTATCCTCTCAAGATTTTGCCTATGTTACTCCTCCAAACAATAGGAGGCAATGAATGGAGTATGAATTTCTTTTCTCTTTTGGCAGGTAGAAAGCCAAATGGAAGAAAGAGTAAAACAGAGGAAAAAATAAGATTTTTTTTTCCCCTCCTAGCCCTACTTCCTACTGCTACCAGGAAATTATCACCACACAAAACATAAATGTTTTTCAATAGCTGATAAATAATAATACACATTAAAATTTATTTTCAAGATGACCATGGGTCCTAAATTAATAGCTTCCACTGTCTAAATTTATAATACATCTCCATTGTAGGAAATTGCTACATTTATCTTATTAAAATAGTGATTTAAGTATAGATAAGCAAAAGCAAACATTTCTTGTAGATGTTTGTTAGATACACAATTGGTTTTGACAGATCTTCAATTATAAAGGAAAGGTTAAGCTATATTTTCACATTTAGGTTGACTGTTCTTGTTATTTTCCTTAGGCTCAATTTTATGTTAATGATGAGCCAAATATAAATAACATTAATGGATACAATAACATGAACCACTGGTAATACAACACTGAAATACAAATTTTAAATATGTATAACCATCATTTGAGTTACATAACATACACTCTATTATTAATGATATTTTATATAACTAAAGATTTTCTAGTTACTGCGGGTTTGTCAAAAAGAGACAGGAACTGAAATATTGACTAGTTTAAGAATCTATTTTAATTGCATATATGTTCTTATTTGATCATCTTAACTTTGGTGATGTCAACTAAGCAGAGGAGAGCCTTAGCTGGAAACAGAAATATGAATGATCTTAATCACATACATTTACATAAAAATAATCTTCTTGGAAATTCTCCGTGTATGCTGTTTTGAGTTTTCAGCAGCTTATTTCTCTCATTCAGAGGAATTACCCATTTGGAAGAGTAAAGCAGGTGATCATAATCACATACCAAACAAACTGTGTTACTTATTTAAATTCAGATAGGCAGTGTCCTCAAGAGTCCTGTCTGACTCTTCTACCCCATGGACTGCGGTGTGTGAGACTTCCTTGTCCTTCATTGTTTCCTGGAGATTGCTCAAACTCATGACCATTGAGTCAGTGCTGCTGCTGCTACTAAATCACTTTAGTAGTGTCCGACTCTGCAACCCCATAGACGGCAGCCCACCAGGCTCCTCTGGCCCTGGGAGTCTCCAGGCAAGAACACTGGAGTGGGTTGCCATTTCCTTCTCCAATGCATGCATGCACACTAAGTTGCTTCACTCGTTTCTGACTCTGTGTGACTCTATGGACAGCAGCCCACCAGGCTCCTCCGTCCACAGATTCTCTAGACAAGAACACTGGAGTGGGTTGCCAGGGATGCTTTTCAACATCTTATCCTCTGCTGCACCATTCTCCTCCTGTCCTCCATCTTTCCCTGGATCAGGGTCTTTTTCAATGAGCTGGCACTATGCATCAGTTACACAAAGTATTGGAGCTTCAGCTTCAGCATCAGATGTTTGGGAGTGAATTTGTGATCTAAACTGAAATTGTAACATGGGGAAACAGGCAAAAACCGAAGATATGCAGATGATACCACTCTAATGGCAGAAAGTAGAGTAACAAAATAGCCCCTTGATGAGGGTGAAAGAGGAGAGTGAAAAAGCTGGCTTAAACTCAGCATTCAGAAAACTAAGATCATTGCATCCAGTCCCATCACTTCATGGCAAAAGAAGGGGAAAAGTGGAAACAGTGACAGATTTTCTTTTCTTGGGCTCCGAAATCACTGTGGACGGTGACTGCAGCCATGAGATTAAAGGACACTTGCTCCTTGGAAGAATAGCTATAACAAATATAGACAGTGTATTTAAAAGCAGAGACTTCACTTTGCTGACAAAGGTCCATATGGTCAAAGCTATCATTTTTCCAGTAGTCATGTACGGATATGAGCATTGGACCACAAAGAAGTCTGAGTGCCAAAGAATTGATGCTTTCAAATTGTGGTGCTGGAGAAGGCTCTTGAGAGTTCCTTGGACAGCAAGGAAATCAAACCAGTGAATCTTAAAGGATATCATCTCTGAATATTCATAGAAGAACTGATGCTGAAGCTAAAACTCCAATACTTTGGCCACTCGATGCAAAGAACTGACTCATTGTAAAAGACCCCAATGCTGGGAAAGATTGAAGGCAGAAAGAGAAGGAGATGACAGAGGGTGAGATGGTTGGATGGTATCGCCGACTGGATGGACATGATGTTAAGCAAGCTCTGGGAGTTGGTGATGGACAGGGAAGCCTGGTGTGCTTCAGTCCAAGGGGTCACAAAGAGTCAGACATGGCAAGCAATTGAAATGAAGGTTTAGAACTTCAACATTTTTGGAAGTACAAAGTTCAACATATAACATAGAGAAACTGGAAAGATAACTACCCTAAGATTTCTTTGAGATGTAGTTTTGTTTTTCAAACTCTAGAAAGAATGAGTATATTGTGTTAATTGTGATTTTATATTCTATAATATTTTACCATTATAGATATATGTAATATATGATATAATTTGACTATAATTTGATATATATATATATATATATGTATATATACACACACACATATACTATGCTCAAAATCCTTCAAGGTAGCCTTCAGAAATAGGTGAACCTAAAACTTCTAGATGTACAAGCTGGGTTTAGAAAAGGCAGAGGAACCCGAGGTCAATTTGCCAACATTCAATGGATCACAGAGAAAGCAAGGGAATTCCAGAAAAAGTTTCTACTTCTGCTTCATTGACTATGCTAAAGCCTTTGACTGTGTGGATCACAACAAACTGGGAAAATTCTTTTTTTTTTTCCATTTATTTTTATTAGTTGCAGGCTAATTACTTTACATCATTGCAGTGGTTTTTGTCATACATTGAAATGAATTAGCCATGGATTTACATGTATTCCCCATCCCGGTCCCCCCTGCCACCTCCCTTTCCACCCGATCCCTCTGAGTCTTCCCAGTGCACCAGGCCCGAGCACTTGTCTCATGCACCCAACCTGGGCTGGTGATCTGTTTCACCCTAGATAATATACATGTTTTCATGCTGTTCTCTTGAAACATCCCACCCTCGCCTTCTCCCAGAGTGCACAAGTCTGTTCTATACATCTGAGTCTCTTTTTCTGTTTTGCATATAGGGTTATCGTTACCATCTTTCTAAATTCCATATATATGTGTTAGTATACTGTAATGGTCTTTATCTTTCTGGCTTACTTCGCTCTGTATAATGGGCTCCAGTTTCATCCATCTCATTAGAAATGATTCAAATGAATTCTTTTTAATGGCTGAGTAATATTCCATGGTGTATATGTACCACAGCTTCCTCATCCATTCGTCTGCTGATGGGCATCTAGGTTGCTTCCATGTCCTGGCTATTATAAACAGTGCTGCGATGAACATTGGGGTGCACGTGTCTCTTTCAGATCTGGTTTCCTTGGTGTGTATGCCCAGAAGTGGGATTGCTGGGTCATATGGCAGTTCTATTTCCAGCTTTTTAAGAAATCTCCACACTGTTCTCCATAGTGGCTGTACTAATTTGCATTCCCACCAACAGTGTAAGAGGGTTCCCTTTTCTCCACACCCTCTCCAGCATTTATTGCTTGTAGACTTTTGGATAGCAGCCATCCTGACTGGCGTGTAGTGGTACCTCATTGTGGTTTTGATTTGCATTTCTCTGATAATGAGTGACGTTGAGCATCTTTTCATGCGTTTTTGTGCCATCTGTATGTCTTCCTTGGAGAAATGTCTGTTTAGTTCTTTGGCCCATTTTTTGATTGGGTCATTTATTTTTCTGGAGTTGAGCTGGAGGAGTTGCTTGTATATTTTTGAGATTAATCCTTTGTCTGTTGCTTCGTTTGCTATTATTTTCTCCCAATCTGAGGGCTGTCTTTTCACCTTGCTTATAGTTTCCTTTGTTGTGCAAAAGCTTTTAAATTTCATAAAAAGTCAAATAAATAACCTAACTCTACACCTAAAGCAACTAGAGAAGGAAGAAATGAAGAACCCCAGGGCTAGTAGAAGGAAAGAAATCTTAAAAATTAGGGCAGAAATAAACGCAAAAGAAACTAAAGAGACCATAGCAAAAATCAACAAAGCTAAAAGCTGGTTTTTTGAAAAAATAAACAAAATTGACAAACCATTAGCAAGACTCATTAAGAAACAAAGGGAGAAGAACCAAATTAACAAAATTAGAAACGAAAATGGAGAGATCACAACAGACAACACTGAAATGCAAAGGATCATAAGAGACTACTACCAGCAGCTCTATGCCAATAAAATGGACAACTTGGAAGAAATGGACAAATTCTTAGAGAAGTATAACTTTCCAAAACTGAACCAGGAAGAAATAGAAGATCTTAACAAACCCATCACAAGCAAGGAAATCAAAACTGTAATCAGAAATCTTCCAGCAAACAAAATCACAGGACCAGATGGCTTCACAGCTGAATTCTACCAAAAATTTAGAGAAGAGCTAACACCTATATAACTCAAACTCTTCCAGAAAATTGCAGAAGAAGGTAAACTTCCAAACTCATTCTATGAGGCCACCATCACCCTAATTCCAAAACCAGACAAAGATGCCACAAAAAAAGAAAACTACAGGCCAATATCACTGATGAACATAGATGCAAAAATCCTTAACAAAATTCTAGCAAACAGAATCCAACAACATATTAAAAAAATCGTACACCGTGACCAAGTGGGCTTTATCCCAGGAATGCAAGGATTCTTTAATATCCAAAAATCAATCAATGTAATACATCACATTAACAAATTGAAAGATAAAAACCATATGATTATCTCAATAGATACAGAAAAAGCCTTTGACAAAATTCAACATCCATTTATGATTAAAACTCTCCAGAAAGCAGGAATAGAAGGAACATACCTCAACATAATAAAAGCTATATATGACAAACCCACAGCAAGCATCACCCTCAATGGTGAAAAATTGAAAGCATTTCCCCTGAAATCAGGAACAAGACAAGGGTGCCCACTCTCACCACTACTATTCAACATAGTTTTGGAAGTGTTGGCCACAGCAATAAGGGCTGAAATAGAAGTAGAAGGAATCCAGATAGGAAAAGAGGCAGTGAAGCTCTCTCTGTTTGCAGATGACATGATCCTCTATATAGAAAACCCTAAAGACTCTACCAGAAATTAACTAGAGCTAATCAACAAATACAATAGTGTTGCAGGATATAAAGTTAACACACAGAAATCTCTCGCATTCCTATACACTAACAATGAGAAAACAGAAAGAGAAATTAAGGAAATAATACCATTCACCATTGCAACAAAAAGAATAAAATACTTAGGAGTATATCTACCTAAAGAAACAAAAGACCTATACATAGAAAACTATAAAACACTGATGAAAGAAATCAAAGAGGACACAAACAGATGGAGAAATATACCGTGTTCATGGATTGGAAGAATCAATATTGTCAAAATGCCTTTCTACCCAAAGCAATCTATAGATTCAATGCAATCCCTATCAAACTACCAATGATATTTTTCACAGAACTAGAACAAATAATTTCACAATTTGTATGGAAATACAAAAAACCTCGAATAGCCAAAATTATCTTGAGAAGGAAGAATGGAACTGGAGGAATCAACCTGCCTGACTTCAGACTATCCTACAAAGCCACAGTCATCAAGACAGTATGGTACTGGCACAAAGACAGAAATATAGATCAATGGAACAGAATAGAAAGCCCAGAGATAAATCCACAAACCTATGGTCACCTTATCTTCGACAAAGGAGGCAAGGATATACAATGGAAAAAAGACAACCTCTTTAACAAGTGGTACTGGGAAAACTGGTCAACCACCTATAAAAGAATGAAACTAGAACATTTTCTAACACCATACACAAAAATAAACTCCAAATGGATTAAAGATCTAAATGTAAGACCAGAAACTATAAAACTCCTAGAGGAGAACATAGGCAAAACACTCTCCGACATAAATCACAGCAGGATCCAATATGATCCACATCCCAGAATTTTAGAAACAAAAGCAAAAATAAACAAATTGGACCTAATGGAAAATTCTTAAAGAGATAAGAACACCAGACCACCTTACCTGTCTCTTAAGAAACCTGTATGTGTATCAAAAAGCAATAGTTAGGACCCTACATGGAACAATTGACTGGTTCAAAACAGGGAATGGAGTACAAAAAGGCTGTATATTGTCACCCTGCTTATTTAACTTATATGCAGAGTACGTTATGTAAAATGCCAGGCTGTATGAATCCCAAGTTGGAATCAAGACTGCCAGGAGAATATCCACAACCGCAGATATGTAGATGATAGCACTCTAAAGGCAAAAAGTAAAGAGGAACTAGAGAGCCCTTAATGAGGGTAAAAGAGGAGAGTGAAAAAGCTGGCTAAAAATTCAACATTCAAAAGCGAAGATCATCCGGTCCCATCACTTCATGCAAATAGAAGGGAGAAAAGTGGAAGCAGTGATGGATTTTCTTTGTTCGGGCTCCAAAACCACTGCAGATGGTCACAGCAGCTATGAAATTACATGATTCTTGCTCCTTGGGAGGAATGTTATGACAAACCTAGACTGCATATTAATAAGCGGAAATATGACTTTGCCAACAAAGGTCCATATAGTCAAAATTATGCTTTTTTCCAGTAGTCATGCATGAACATGAGAGTTCTTTCAGCCTAAAGGTGGCTGAATGCTGAAAAACTGAAGTTTTTTAATTGTAGTGTTGGAAAACACTCTTGAGAGTCCCTTGGACAGCAAGATGATCAAGCCAGTCAGTTATAAAGTAAATCAACCCTGAATATTCATTCAAAGGATTGATCCTGAAGCTGAAGCTCCGGTAGTATGGCCATCTGATGCAAAGAGCTAACTCTTTAGAATAGACCCTGATTCTGGGGAAGACTGAAGGCAAAAGGGAGCAGCAGAGAATGAGATGGTTAGATAGCATCACTGACTCAATTCATATGAAAGTGAAAATGTTAGTTGCTCAGTTTTATCCAACTCTTTGCAACCCCATGGACTGTAGCCTCCCAGGCTTCTCTGGCCATGGAATTCTCCAGGCAAGAATACTGGAGTGGGTAGCCATTCCTTTCTCCAGGATATCTTCCCTACCCAGGGATAAAAGCAGGTCTGTTGCATACAGCAGATTCTTTACTGTCTGAGCCACCAGGGAAATACATGAATCTGAGCCGACTCCAGGAGATTTTGAAGGATAAAGGAGCCTGGAGTGCTGCAGTCCATAGGGTCACAAAGAGTTGGGCATGACTTTGTAAATGTATAACATCATAATGTTTTGACACATAGGAGATATATAGCTGTCTAAGGAAAATTTGCTCTTTCCAGATTAGCTAATTTCTTGAGATATTGCATAGCTTAGAAAAACAGACTGAAAGTTATTTATAAAGCAAAAATGGGCTTATTTAGAATTAGCAAAGAATTGCAATTGTAGATCTGCAACTACAGCAAGCCACGTGCAAGTCCTTCACAACAAGGAAATTTTTTGTTTGTTTGTTTTAAAGAGAGGAAAAGGAAACTAGGTAGAGTAAAGAAAGAGTCTTCCTAGAGTGATTGTAGTTTGAAGTGTAGTGACTTTTCACTGGCTGCGTCTTGATAGTCTCTCACTGGCTACCTTCTTGTCAGGCAAGAAGAGAAAGTCATTCTTCTTTTAGTCTCTACTATTGTTGTAGGATGCAAGAGTAACCTGACTTCTGACTCTATTATAATTGTTGTCTTTATTAATTGTTACAATGATAACTTTTCAGTGAGTTCACCTTTCTTATACAAACCAGCTGATTCTGGATTCATATCTTTATACACCATCTTTGAAAGTGCCTCTGTTGTGTCTGACTCCAACCCCACAGACTGTAGCCCATGAGGCTCCTCTGTCCGTTGGCTCCTCCAGGCAAGAATACTGAAGTGGGTTTCCATTTCCTTCTCCAGGGAATCTTCCTGACCCAGGGATTGAAAGTGCTGCAGCCCACGGGGTCACGAAGACTCAGACATGACTTTGTAAATGTATAACAACAAGACCATAATGTTTTGACACATAGAGGATATATAGCTGTCTATATATACTACATTGCAGGCAGATTCTTTACCATCTGAGCCACCAGGGAAGCCCATACACCACTTTTATCTTTGTATCTTTTATACATCAAGCCATACTTCTGTTTACCTGAATCAACTGGGGGTCACATAACTAGTCAACTAGAAACCAGACCCTCACCTCACAGAATTATTCAAACTAGCCAATCCTAAATGTTTACACCATCTCATCATGCCTTTTCCACAATTAAGGCTATGTTCTGTGTTTTTACTTCCTCCTCTGTCTCCTGACCCAAATCTGATTCTTTCCTCCGTAGACTTGAATGGTATGGCATGTACCCTTCTCTTGGGAAACTGTAAGTTATAGCTTCTTGTTCAATGGCCTTGACCTCTATGTCATTAATCAGTTACTTTCATAAATGAAAATCCTACAGATACAGTTGAGACACAAATGCTCAGTAAACATGCCCGCCAAAAGATCTGGTGGATTCTTTCAGTCTTCTTGTTAAACACATGCGTTACCTCATGCCATACCTTTCCATTTCTCACCACCCCTTTTTCATCACAATTATTACCCTACCCTAGTGGGGAGTTTGTACCCCTGAAATCTAATGTCATCACATTTGCCTTATTTCAAGCTTTGCTTTCTAGAGGACCAGGCTAATACTTATATGATATGGCATTTGGAATCAGCAATGTACAAAATGAAAGAAAGAATGGTGATATAAGCCTAGATTAAAAGCTAGGTATCTAAATCCATTAAAAAGCTGTAATTTTTAAAATAATAAGACAGAAAATCATGGTTAAAAAGTCAGGTCAGTATGAAGTGTTAAGTTCAGAAATGTTCAACTACAAGTACGTGATTAGCAAGTAAACAAAGCACTATATCAAATCAGTAGAATGAGTTGCTTGATTGGTATATTGAGAAGGATTAGTTAATCATTAGGAAAAGAAATGACCTGAAATGAAAACAAAACTGCAATAAATTATGAGACAGAGTTCAATCTAGTTAGTAGCCAATAAACCAAAGAACTAAATCAGGTCACATTTGGCATGTGTTCAATTGAAAACATGAAAAAATATTCTCAAATTGGAGAACTTGTAACAAATGTGATAGTCTATTCTGGATGAAAATACGGTGCGTGCATGTGTGCTAAGTCACTTTAGTCATGTCTGACTCTTTGTGACCCTGTGGACTATAGCCTGCCAGGCTCCTCTGTCCATGGGATTCTCCAGGCAAGAATACTAGAGTGGGTTGCCACACTCTCTTCCAGGGGATTAACCCCACCCAGGAATTTAACCTGTGTTCCCTGATAGCTCAGTTGGTAAAAAATCTGCCTGCAAAGAAGGAGACCATGGTTTGATTCCTGGGTCAGGAAGATCTGCTGGAGAAGGGATAGACTACCCACTCCAGTATTCTTGGGCTTCCTTTGTGCCTCAGGTGGTAAAGAATCCTCCTGCAATGCGGGATGCCTGGGTTTGTTCCCTGGGTTGGGAAGATCCCCTGGAGAAGGGAAAGGCTACCCACTCCAGCATTCTGGCCTGGAAAATTCTATGGACTGTATAGTCCATGGGGTTGCAAAGAGTGAGACAGAGCTGAGCGACTTTCTCCTTCACTTTCTCCTGTGTCTTCTACTTTATAGGCAGATTCTTTACCACTGAACCACTGGGGAAGCCCTGTAAATATGGTAATACATACAAAAAATGTTAAAATAGGTCATATTCTTCAAATCAATGGTTCATTTTTAAGCAGAATCTATTTTAAGTTAGACTAATATATGTGAATAAATATATTCAAAAATGCTTGCAATTTACAAAATAAGATTTTATAAATTATGACCCATTCATATATCAAACATCTATTAAAATGACATATAAAAATAACATGGGTAGATATGAAAAGATATTCATGATTTATCATCACATGATACATTGAAAAGAAAGTGTTAGTCACTCAGTCATGTCTGACTCTGTGACCCCATACTGTAGCCCACCAGGCTCTTCTGTCCATGGGATTTCTAGGCAAGAATACTGTAGTGGGTTGCCACTTCCTTCTCCAGTGGATCTTCCAGGAATCGATCTGGGGTCTCCTGCATTTCAGACAGATTCTTTCCCCACTAAGCTTTCAGGGAAGCCCTATGAAAAATAAAGTTATTAAATATGATTTAGTGGGTATAGCTCCTGTAAATTTAAATAAACTAAATAGTTTTAAGTTTCTTAATACCAGAATTTCAGAAATGTTGCTCGCACACTGTTCTAAGTGAAAAGCTAAGTGCAGAAATCTGGAAATAGAAGAGGAAAAAAAAGATGTACATGAGATGATAAATATTGAGGGAGTATAATACTTTTATTTTAATTTTTAGGTTTTAGGTTTTTAACTTTTTTAGCATTTAACTCGGAGTAGGCAATGGCAGCCCACTCCAGTACTCTTGCCTGGAGAATCCCATGGACAGAGGAGCCTGGTAGGCTACGGTCGATGGGTCGCTAAGAGTCAGACATGACTGAGCGACTTCACTTTTACTTTTCACTTTCATGCATTGGAGAAGGGAATGGCAACCCACTCCAGTATTCTTGCCTGGAGAATCCCAGGAACAGAGGAGTCTGTTGGGCTGCTGTCTATGGGGTTGCACAGAGTCGGACACGACTGACGTGACTTAGCAGCAGCAGCAGCATTTAAACTTTATTTTAAATGCTATTCTGACTAGTCCTCCTCAAACAGCCTATTAATTTAATCCCACACTTTAACCACTTCTCTTATTCAGTTCTAACATTCTGGGCCACTATATGCACTTGCTCTAATCTTCCAAGGGTCAGGTTCCAAACAACTGAGGACAGCCCCTATGTCATGGAGCCCATCAGTGAAAGTCACTCAGTCATGGCCAACTCTTTGTGACCCCATGGACTATACAGTCCAAGGAATTCTCCAGGCTAGAATACTGGAGTAGGTAGCCTTTCCCTTCTCCTGGGGATCTTCCCAACCCAGGGATCGAACCCGGGCCTCCCACATCGCAGGCAGATTCTTTACCAGCTGAGCCATAGGGAAGCCCGATGAACTTTTCAAATGGAGCCCATGGGCCTATTCAAATTAGGAAGCCCACCAGGAAGTCAAGAAACCTGGCTAACCTCATTCTATGGGCCACAGGTGAGCTGCCTCCACCAACCCGTTTGCTCTTTCCCTGTGCCCAGGCGTCACTGCCTGTGTCGCCCTGAGTGACAGCCTTCTCTCCTTCTGAGCTGTAAACCATACAGACGTCTGCTTTTCAGTATGCAAGTATCAGTGTGCTGTGCCCACCATCAAAATAATCTTCAAACCTTATGAGACAAAGAGGTGTGTATGTCCTTGCATAAATGTATACACATGCATATACTTAACTTTTTCCTATACATGTCAGCTCTAGTTCAAGTATTCATTATTCTTATCATTCTAATCCAATGATTTATCTTCCAATTCAGGATTCCTAATATACCTGCCCTTAAAAACTCTTTAAGGTGTACAAACATTTCTGAGTCTGAAATCACACCAGTTTTCACAAAGATCTGTGCCTTGGTAAAGCTTTCTGATTGTACAGTTTCTACTTCCTGCTTTGCTTTTGACAACCCAGCTAGAAACTTTGTGGTCATTGTTCAAAAACTAACAGTAATATGTCCTCCACTCCTAAGATAAAATGTAAAGCTTCCTCATGCATTATGGCAGCACTTTGCAAATACCACCATAATGTGATGATAATGTCACCATATTTATGTGACTACATGTTGACCTCCCACTGAAAGTAGACTTTCTAAGACTAACTGGTATTGCTAAGTTCCATTATATTTTCTCCAAACTATCACCACCTGACAAGTTGGGTACACTCATAATTTGTTTTCCTGGACTGAGTTGAAGGGATCTATGTACATACATTAGTTAGGAAATACTGATTTGAGGATGAGATGACTTTCACTGACAGTCTTTCTTAAATTAGATGTTTGGGGGAAATTAAATGGAAAATGAATGAGATCTTCTCCCCAACACCACTGCCAATATACCAGAGGTATCTGTCTTAGTGCTTTTATGTGGCTTAGAAATTGTTAAATATTGAAACACCAGAGACATCTCAATGAATTTTGAGTCTAGAAACCATAAATTTAAGGACCTCTTCCAGGTAATACTTAACCTAAAGCTACTTTTTTCCATTTAAAATCAGGGAGATTTATATCCTATATCCATGTGAAAAAAAATGCTAAAGAAAATTTCATTTTGGCAGTCTTTAGAAGAATGGATTCATATTTGAAGAGAATCATATCTTCAAAATCCTGCATTTTTATGAGTTTATTCAGTACCATAGAGACAGAAAGTGTTAGATCAAGATAAATAGACATGAATCTTTCTTGTTTTTTAGAAGGAACATTCTAAACATTGTAGGTGGTGTGAAAACTGCACAACTTAAGAAAAAACTGAGATAAAGATTTAATTAATCTAATAATAATCTATAGGATCAGCATAATATCTGAGCCAGGGTAAGAATGCAAATGAGAATAATGGGTAAATGATGAGAAGGAGAATTTATCAGTTCAGTTCAGTCACTCAGCTAGGTCCAGTTCTTTGAGACCCTATGGACTGCAGCACGCCAGGCTTTCCTGTCCATCACCAACTCCTGGAGATTGTTCAAAATCATCTCCATCAAGTCGGTGATGCCATCCAACCATCTTATCTTCTGTCATCCCCTTTTCCTCCTGCTTTCAATGTTTCCCAGCATCAGGTTTCTTCCAATGAGTCAGTTCTTCGTATCAGGTGGCAAAAGTACTGTAATTGCAGCTTCAGTGTCAGTCCTTCCAATGAATATTCAGGGTTTATTTCCTTTAGGATCGACTGGTATGACCTCCTTGCAGTCCAAGGGACTCTCAAGTGTCTTCTTTAATACCATAGTTCAAAAGCATCCATTCTTCGGTGCTCAGCTTATTTATAGTCCAACTCTCACATCCACACATTACTACTGGAAAAACCATAGCTTTGGCTAGATGGACCTTTGTCAGCAAAGTAACGTCTCTGCTTTTTAATATGCTAAGTGTGTTATAGCTTTTCTTCCAAGGAGAAAGTTCTTTTTATTTCATGGCTGTAGTCACCATCTGCAGTAATTGCAGGTTCTTTACCAATTGAGCTATGAGGGAAGCCCCATTCATATATTCAGTTCAGTTCAGTTCAGTCACTCAGTCATGTCCAACTCTTTGCAACCCCATGAACCACAGCATGCCAGGCCTCCCTGTCCATCAACAACTCCCAGAGTCCACCCAAACCCATGTCCATTGAGTCGGTAATGCCATCCAAACATCTCATCCTCTGTCAGTCCCTTCTCCTCCTGCCCTCAATCTTTCCCAGCATCAGTGTCTTTTCCAATGAGTCAGCTCCTCACATCAGGTGGACAAAGTATTGGAGTTTCAGTTTCAACATCAGTTCTTTCAATGAACACCCAGCACTGATCTCCTTTAAGATGGACTGGTTGGATCTCCTTGCAGTCCAAGGGACTCTCAGGAGTCTTCTCCCAACACCACAGTTCAAAAGCATCAATTCTTCGGTGCTCAGCTTTCTTTATAGTCCAACTCTCACATCCATACATGACCACTGGAAAAACCATAGTCTTGACTCTATGGACCTTTGTTGGCAAAGTAATTATCTGTGTTTCAATATGCTGTCTAGGTTGGTCATAACTTTCTTTCCAAAGAGTAAGCATCTTTTAATTTCATGGCTGCAATCACCATCTGCAATGATTTTGGAGCCCAGAAAAATAAAGTCAGCCACTGTTTCCATTGTTTCCCCATCTATTTCCCATGAAGTGATGGGACCATATGCCATGATCTTAGTTTTCTGAATGTTGAGTTTTAAGCCATCTTTTTCACTCTCCTCTTTTCACTTTCTTCAAGAGACTCTTTAGTTTTTCTTTGCTTTCTGCCATAAGGGTGGTGTTATCTGCCTATCTGAGGTTATTGATATTTGTCCTGGCAATCTTGATTCCAACTTGTGCTTCTTCCAGCCCAGTGTTTCTCATGATGCACTCTGCATATCAGTTAAATAAGCCGTATGACAATATACAGCCTTGACGTACTCCTTTTCCTATCTGGAACCAGTCTGTTGTTCCATGTCCAGTTCAAACTGTTGCTTCCTGACTTGCATACAGATTTCTCAAGAGGCAGGTCAGGTGGTCTGGTATGCCCATCACTTTCAGAATTTTCCATAGTTTATTGTGATCTACACAGTCAAATGCTTTGGCATAGTCAATAAAGCAGAAATAGATGTTTTTGTGGAACTCTTTTGTTTTTTCAATGTTCCAGCAGATGTTGGATCATTGAAAAGGCTTTGGCATAGTCAATAAATTCATATATTAAATACCTATTAAAATGATGAAATATAACATGAGTAGATATGAAAAGATATTTGTGATATATCATCACATGATAAAAGTAAATTATAAAACCTGATAGTTGGGGTAGAGCTATGGAATTATGTTAAATACAAAAAAATTTTATATTACAGAAGAAAACAAAAGATACAGAGAGAAATTTGATTAGGATATACTTGGGGGATTATAACTACTACTAGTGATTTATATTTTCATCTTCATGCCAGTGTGAATTTTCTAAACTTTGGGTGAAAAATATACATATATTTTCCATGAAAAATAAAGTTACTTGAATATGGCTTAGTGGGTACAGTGTCTATAAATTTAAATAAACTAAATACAGTATTGTTTCTTAATACCAGAATTTCAGATATGTTGCTTGTACTCTGTTCTAAGTGTAAGATTAACTGCAGAAATTTGGACATAGAGGAGAAAAAAGATGTAGGCTTGATGGAAAATATTTACGAGGAGTATAATACAGGCTTTTAACTTTTATTTTAAATGCTGTCTTGACATTGTTTGGAGACGGTGTAACTAGTTGTCAAACAGCCTATTAATTCCACAGCCCAACAGCATCTCTTATTCAGCTCTAGCATTCTGGGCCACTCCATGCACCTGCTCTAATCTTCCTAGGGTCAGGTTCCAAACAACTGGGACAGCCCCTATGTCATGGAGCTATTCAAACTAGGAAACTCACCAGGAACTCGAGAAACCTGACTAACCTCCTTCTATGTGCCAAAGGTGAGCAGTTGCCTTACAGCCCCAGTTTGCTCTTTTCTTGTGCTCAGAAACTACTTTCTGTGTGGCTTTTTTCCTCCTTCTGAGGTGTTAGTACAGACTTCTGCTTTTCAACTATGCAAGCATCAGTATGTTGTGGCCCATTATCAACAGAATCTTGAAATCTTATATAACAAAGAAGTGTATATGTCTGTGCATACGTGTGTGTGTGTTAGTTGCTCAGTTGTGTCCAGCTCTTTGCAATGCTATGGACTGTAGCCCACCTGTCCATAGAACAGACTGTAGCTTCCTCTGTCCATAGAATTCTCCAGGTGAGAATACTGGGTTGGGTAGCCCGACCCAGGGATCAAACCCAGGTCTCCTGCGTTGTAGGCAGATTCGGTGCCATCTGAGCCATATACACGCATATACTTAACTTTTTCCTCAACACGTTTGCTTAAGTTCACGTGTTCATTATCCTTATTATACTAATCAAATAACAATGCCTTCCAATTTAGGATTCCTAAAATAATAAAATCGCTCAATCATGTCCGACTCTCTGTGACCCCATGGACTGTAGACTACAAGACTCCTCCATCCATGGGATTTTCCAGGCAAGAATACTGGAGTGGGTTGCCATTTCCTTCTCCAGGGGCTCTATCCCTGTCCTTTCTTTGTTAAGGTGTACAAACAGATCTGAGTCTGAAATCACAACAGTTTTCACAAAGAAATTTGTGAAAGATCTTTGTGCTTTGGTAAAGCTCTCTGACAGTAGTTTCTACTTCCCGCATTGCCTTTGCCAGCCCAGATAGAAACTTTGTGGTCATTATTCAAAAACTAACACTAACATGTCCTCAGCTCCTAAGATGCAGTATAAAGCTTCCTCACGCATTACTGCAACACTTTGTAAATACCACCAAAATGTGATGATAATGTCACCGTATTTATGTGACTACATGTCTACCTCCCACTGTAAGTAGACTTTCTAAGACTAACTGATATTGCTAAGTTCCACTATATTTTCTCCTAATCATCACCTCCTGACAATTTGGGCACACCTATAATTTGTTTTACTGAACTGAACTCAAAGGATCTGTGTACATACATTAGTTAGCAAATACTGATTTTAGGATGAGATCACTTTCATTGACAGTCTTTCTTAAATTAGAGGTTTGGGGGAAATTAAACGGAAAATAAGTGAGATCTCCTCCTCCTCTCCCCAACATAACTGCCAATATACCAGAGGTATCTGTCTTAATGTTTTTATTTGGCTCAGAAATTTCTATATATTGAAACACCAGAGACATCTCAATGGATTTTGAGTCTAGAAACCATAAATTTAAGGACCTGTTTCAGGTATCACTTAACTGAAAGTTATTTTTTCCATTTAAAATCAGGGAGATTTATATCCTATATTCATCCTAAAAAAACCAAAATGTCATTTTGGCAGGCAGTCTTTAGAAGAGTGGATTCATATCATATCTTTAAAAGCTTGCTTTTTTATGAGTTTATTCAGTACCATAGAGACAGAAAGTGTTAGATCAAGATAAATAGACATGAATATTTCTTGTTTTGTAGAATGAACATTCTAAACATTGTAGGTAGTGTGAAAACTGCACAACTTAAGAAAAAAACTTTGAGATAAAGATTTAATTATTCTGATAGTAATCTACAGGATCAATATAATCTCTGAGCCAGGGTAAGAGTGCAAATGAGAATAATGGGTAAATGATGAGATGGAGAATTTGTAGGAGATTTTTTTTTTTTTTAAGTATGGCCAAAGAGGTACCTGAATGTGTCAGTGATAAGGAATTGGAATGTGGTTCCACACTATTGGGTAATAATATATGTATGTGTATAGTATGTTGTTATGAATGTATATCATGTATGTATATATAGATATACATGTATTATGTATTTCAACTAACTAATTATATCCAATTTACTGCAAAGTATGACTCAGTGTACTGATTTGTTAAATCCAAAGCTTTAATCATTCACCCTTCTTAAATTGTTAATGGAGGCATATGTCACAAATTTAACCAAGTGACACTTGTGGATGTGAATCTGGGCACTGTGGAGAGGCAATCATGTAAATGATAGCATTGACCAGCATGTCTTCATATTCAAATCAGTTAACCCACTCAAGCCCAGTGTTGGCTTCTGCTTGGTGTTGTTCAGTTGCTAAGCCCTGTCCAACTCCTTGTGACCCAATGGACTGCAGCACACCAGGCTCCCCTGTCTTATACAATCTCACAGAGTTTGCTAAAGTACATATCTGTTGAGTCAGTGATTCTATCTAACCATCTCATCCCCATTGCAGCTCCCTTTTCCTTTTTCCTTCAGTCTTTCCCCAGCATCAGTCTTTTCTAGCATCAGTCTTTTCCAGTGAGCTGGCTTCTATGCTCCTAAATAAAATATCTGTTTACAAAAATTCTCACTCAAAATTTTAGCCTTACTCATGCCTCATGGTTATTTTTCTAAATCTAAAATAAGAAATAAGTACTAAATAAATAAATACTAACATAAATACTACTTATAAATAAAAATAATTATGAAACATATCCAGCTTCTACTCCTTAATATTCTTAATAATAACCAAAGGTCTATATTTTGGTGGAAATGTGACTAAGCACACATGAACAAGAAATGAACACATTAGAACTATGAAATCACATCTGCAAGTAATGTTGCACCATTGCAGTGGCTCCCACCAAAGCAATGTGGGACCAGAGGCATCATTTGACACAGCTCTCTGAAGGATACTTTTATTATATGCAGTGAGGAAAGGAAAAATTAAGGCCATTTGTCAGTGGCTGAGATGAGATTCTATCATGTTTGAATTACCATTTCTGGACTTTTCCACCATTTATTTTATAAAATACAAGCATTCTATTCATAAATACCCTATGCCAAAATTCTCTAGTTATGAGTAATAGATTGTAGTTTGTGTGGTGTTTGAGACATGGAGTTACAGAAGCTTAATCGTCATCATTAATTTATTCTTGGAGTTGATAAGTGTTGGAAAGACTTTGCAGTTTGGGTGTGTGCTCAGTTGCTCAGTCTGTGTCCAACTCTTTGCAGCCACTTTTCAAATAGAAGTAATAAATCATATTAACAACTGCCTTTACTTTCAAGTTTATTCTACAAGTAACGAGTAACAGAAAATACTGAAAAAGTATATATATATATATAGCATGTATTAACTCAGTGCAATATTTTAATGAGTACTTGCTTTTGTTTTTAAAATTATTATTGTTTTATCCTGGCTGCATGACATGACTTGAGAAATTTTAGTTCCCTGACCAGGGAATGAACCTGGGCTCTTGGCAATGAAAGCCTAGAGTCCTAAACACTGGACCACCAAAGGATTCTCTGTTTATTATTATGTTTAAAATAACTATAAGACTAGGAAAATATAGATGACAATACAGATTTTAAAAATAAAGGAAACATTTCAAGACCTATTATTAGTACATGAAAGAAAATGAAAATACAAAAATAAAGATTTCGTTTCAAAACATGTAAAAGTATGGCTCAAACATTTATTTAGTTCGGTTTTGTGCTTCAAAACTTAGTCGTTTATGCCTTTGAAATCAGTTAATTAGTCTGCAATCTGCCTACTGATAATAAGGAAAACAGAGTGTCTTATCTCACATCATGTCAAGCCATAATTATATGAACATTTGCACACAGTTAATTTTGTTTGTATTCACTTAGAAATACCTGCTGGGTAGGGATTATCATTACTTTCAGGAAATGTCTGATTTGCCAAAAGGCCAGAAATACCACACAGCATACTAAATTTTCTCAGCAGCTAAAGTACATTTAGAAAGAATGAAAATGCGGTATCTTTATCATTTCAAGGAAAATATTAGCTGATTTTCAAGCACTTTAGGTACATAAATAATGCAACCAATTTAAATATGGAAAACATTGTTTTTAGTTCACCTGATATTTGAGCAGAACTACCTACATAATCCTGTTGACAAAAGATGACAAAAATAATTCGTATTTCAAGCTTAATTTGCCCATTTTTTCACTTACTTAATTTGCAAATTTGACAGATCTATCAATATACAATACAAAATTACCACAATTCTAGGTACTTATCAGAGACTTTTAAAGAAAAGTACCTAATTCTGTCTTCTATGAAAAAGTTAGTTGAAGAAAATAGAATTTCAAGATCGTTGCCTAAAAAGCATGTCTACCATACATCTACACTTTTAAAAGACACTAAGCTAACTTTGCATTAACAAAACATTTTAGAGTCATGAAATCAGATTCTTTAGAAAGTCACACTTGCCAAAGGAAATGTGTTTTGCATAAATAATATGAGGATTTCTTAGATCACTGTGACATCACTGAAGTCATATTTGAAAAGATTTTGTTCATCTGTTTTGATAAATTTTATCCTCATTGTGGCAGAGTGATCCCTGAGAGATGGCTGCTCCCTAGTGCCAGGAACCATGAAAATGGCAAAATGGCCCCTTGAGAGATGGCCACTCACTAGTTCCAGGAACCATGAATACATCATATTACTAGGGAAGAGAAACTTTGCAGTCTAGTCTAGGTTGAAGATCATACAGTAAGTTTAACCTTGAATAAATGTTGAGGCCCCAACTAAAAACAAGGGTACTTAAAAGCAGAGAAGTATCTTCAGCTGGAGCAAAAGAACTTGGGTGGAAAAGAAGTCAGAGAGACTCAAAATATGAGAGGAACAAAACATCCTTCAGGTTTGAAGACAGAGAGGGCAAAGCCCCCAAGAAAGCAGGTGGTTGTAAAGAACTGAGAGTCTCCTGGATAGTAGCCAGCAAGGATCTCAGCCAGAAAAAGCTGCAAGAATTCTGCAAACAGCCTGAATGATCTTGAAAGCAGATTTTCCCTTAGAGTCCAGGCCAGCCAAGACCTGACCTTGAACTTACATAACCAGCAACAGTCAGTCCACTAGCACTTCTAACTACAGAGCTGTGAGTTAATATGCTTGTGTTGTTTTAAACAAATAAGTTTGTGGATGAGATGGTTGGATGGCATCACCGACTCAATGGACATGTGTTTGGGTGAAACTCCAGGAGTTGGTGATGGATGGGGAGGCCTGGCATGCTGCAGTTCTTGGGGTCGCAGAGTCAGACATGACTGAGAGACTGAACTGAACTGAACATGTTAACTTACACAATTAAAAGACATTAAAAACAACAAACAAGTTTGTGGTAATTTGCTACAACAGCAATAGAAAACTAATGCACACTCACAGACACACACATACAAATAATCTACTTCCTACTTTGGATGACAAGAGCAACATTAACCATTATAGTCTTTTTTGCTGGTGGTGAAGATGCTCACAGATAATTTTAAATTTTCTCATAGAAACAGTACAGGTAGTTTTATGCCTTGGAGTAAGATGCCCGTTAAAGGACATTAGATTTCTACCTTCCCATAGTGACTGGGGACAAGGGGCATTCTATCCAAAGGCACAAACTTTCATTAAGCTATGGGGATCTAATGCACAATATGGTGACTATGTAGTTAACAGTACTGTGTTGCACATTTGAAAATTGTTGAGAATAAACCTTCAAAAAGATAAAAAAGAAAGGGAACTTATCATCATTCATGATTACATGTCAAATGGGTGGTACCCAGGCCCTTGAAAAAGATATTTCTAGTCCAGGATTGTAGAACCTGGCAAGAAGCTTTTAAAATGATTTACATCTCAAAGGGTCAAGGAATGAATTTTCAACTAGCAAATGCTCTTCAACTAGTAAATACTTACAGAAAAGGTAGGTCAGGGATTTACAGCAGGAGAAAAACCTGTCTGAAGTTGTCACTATGAGTGTTTTTTATTTCTGAGTGTTTTATTCTTTTTGAAGCTATTATAAACAGAATTGTTTTCTTAATTTCCTTTTCGGATAGTTCCTTGTTTATGTATAGAAACACAACTGATTTTTTTATGCTGATTTGTTTATCCTTCAACGGATTTGTGTGTTAGCTCTAACAGTTTTTCTGTTTGTTTGTTTTGTGGAGTCTTGGAAATTTTCTGTGTGAAAGATTATGTGATCTGAGAACAGATAATTTTACTTTTTATTTTTCAATTTGGATGATTTTTCTCTTTTTTCTTTCTTTCTTTTGATTAACTGCTCTGGCCAGAATTTTAGTATAATGTTTAATGTTGAATAGAAGTCATAAGAGTGAGCATTCTTGCTTTTTGTAGATCTCAGCGTAAAAAAAATCCTGTTTTTTTACCATTGAGTAGAATGATAATGATGGGCTTTTCAAATAGGAACTTTATTGCACAAGTTCCTTCCACACCTAATTTTTTGAGAGTTTTTATTATGCTGCTGCTCCTGCTAAGTCACTTCAGTTGTGTCCGACTCTGTGCAACCCCATAGACAGCAGCCCACCCGGCTCCCCTGTCCCTGGGATTCTCCAGGCAAGAGTACTGGAGTTGCCATTGCCTTCTTCACTTTTATTATGAAAGGTGTTGAATTTTGTCAAGTACTTTCCCTGCATAGGTGTTCTTATCACACACATAAATAGTATAATAATAATAATAATAAATAAAGAGGATGACAAAAAACTTTTGGAGGCAATGAATTTGTTCATGGCATACATTATGGTGATATTTTCATATAAATACATGAATCTCCAAATATATTGTGCTGCACTAATTAATTATGTACAGATTTTTGTATAGCAATTATGTCTAACTGTTGCACAGAAAAATGAATAAAGCAAATATGAGGGGAATGTTTAAAAAAGTGTTCAACTTCAGTAGCATCACAGAAGCAGCTCCTTAACAACAAGTAGAATCCTGAATCATGGGAATGTTTCCCAATGTCAACAAACTCTCCCTTAAACAGTTTAAAATCTCTGCACTTCTTGGGTCCAGGACCTTCATGATCCATTTGCAGACATGTTCTTCCGGTGCCCACAGGTTTATATCCATATTCTGTAATTCCTTTGGTAAATACTCTCTTTTTTTGACCTAAAACAAATGAGTTATACAGCAATAAATGAGTTTATTGAGGAATAGCAAAGAATTGTGATTCAGAGTCTGCAAACATGATAAGTCACTTGCAAGTCCTGTTGTAACAAGGAGAAGAGGACTCATATATAGGGGAAAAGGAAGAGGGGAGACAAGCTACTGTAAATAGAGAGTCCATTGAAAAGTTTAAGAGTTTGAAGTAAAGCTGCTTTCCATTGACTAAGTTGTAAAGATTCTCATTGAGCACTTTGCCAGGCAACAAAACAATTCTTTTTATGGCTGTTAACTCTGCTATCTCTATAGGGTGTGAGAGTTTCCACTCCTTGTATTCTGACTCTATTTTGACTGAGGTTTCTGTTTATTTCTGTTTATTCATTTTTATACTTTTTTCCTACAGGAAGGACAGTAATTATGGAGCCAGGTTGAGACTTGACCCGAGTTATTGGTATAGGATATTATAATATACAGCATTACCCTTGAACTGAAGCATCATCACTAGTGAGCTTGTCAAAATGCACATTTATAACTCACCTTGATTTAGCAAATTGGAATTTGGGGCATGAGGTGGGGACTGAGATGTTTAACCCTCTATCCAGGTATCTGTATGTTTTGTTCAGAACAGTTTGAGAACCACTGGTCTAGTGATTTGGGCAAGTAAAGGCAGACATTGAGGAAGACAAACATCCTTGCATAATGTATCCATTTAAAATGATATTTGTACATCTTTTTCAGACAAAGGGAAGCCCTCTGTTCTATAATAAGTTTCAGGGACCACTTCTGTGTCTGCATGGATCGAGCATGTCTGTGAGTTCAGGTTTCTGAGAGTGTCTGCCCAACTGTGCCAGCCTCAGGTCTCAGGGTCTCACCGCTTTCCCATCACAATGAACACTTTGGCATAAAATGTTCCCCAGGGCTGAAAATTAGGCCACTTTTGTAAGTGGCTCATTTGTCACAGGGAACTCTCTTTAAACAGGATATAAGCATTCTCTGACTTGAGAGTGGCATGCTTAAGCCTGTTATTGAAGGAAGAAACAGACAGGACAGGCTCCATCTTGAAACCAGGACTCCATCTTGGGCAGGACTGTGGACTTTGCACTATATGCCCAGTATCTATGGAAACGACATACCAACTAGAAAACCAGATCCCCCCCCTCCACCCCAGAATGCATGGCTACAATATTATTATTATTATTTTAATTTAGGAGTTAGATTTCATTTAAGATATTCCAATTATCTCATCACTCTTTATTACTTATAATAAGTAGTAATATAATATATTACTTATAATTTCCATTATCAAGTATTTCTCAAATCCAATATAACCTTTCTACCTTTGTTCCATCTAAATCCACAAAACATGTGTGTGTTGGTACTTCAAATGCTTAACAGGCTATAAGTGCTCACTTCCTAATTACCACTAATGGCCAGACCAGAGAGTGGGCCCAGTAATGGAATCACAAGAATTTGCTTGCTAGGAATCCACCTCCAGCACCAACTGTCTTTGTTTAGGTTTTGCCCAAATCAACCCTGAGACAGGGAGTCAAATACAGGTAGTTTATCAGGAGACAATTTAAGAAATTATCATTGTTACATGGGAGAATCAGTTCAGTTCATTTCAGTCGCTCTGTTGTGTCCAACTCTTTGTGACCCCATGAACCGCAGCATGCCAGGCCTCGCTGTCCATCAACAACTCCTGGAGTTTACTCAAACTCATGTCCATTGAGTCGGTGATGCTATCCAGCCTTCTCATCCTCTGTCATCCCCTTCTCCTCCTGCCCTTACTCTTTCCCAGCATTAGGGTCTTTTCAGATGAGTCAGCTCTCTGCATCAGGTGGCCAACATATTGGAGTTTCAGCATCAGCCCTACCAATGAACACCCAGGACTGATCTCCTTTAGGATGGACTGGTTGGATCTCCTTGCAGTCCAAGGGTTATCAGACTGCCGACACATACAAATACTTAAATTAGACCTATTGAATTTTAACTATCTATGTAATTCTTTTCCTCTCTCTCCAGGATCAGATATCATTTCCTGTAAGAGGCCAGTTAGTAAATATTTTAGGCTTTCCAAGCCAGATGTTCTCTGTCACAACTGCTCATCCTTGGAGGACAATAATGGCCATGGATGATGTGTTACTGAATGGGTATGGATATGTGTTAATATCATATTATTCACAATAAGAGGTCATGAGATGGATTTGCCCCACAAACCATACTTTACTGACTTGTGCTCTTTATTGTGGCCTATTTGAAGACCAAAGCATGACTTTTTATCTGCTGCTGCTGCTGCTCCTAAGTCACATCAGTCATGTCCGACTCTGTGTGACTCTATAGAAGGCAGCCCAACAGGTTCCTCTGTCCCTAGGATTCTCCAAGCAAGAATACTGAAGTGGGTTGCCATTTCCTTCTCCAATGCATGAAAGTGAAAAGTGAAAGTGAAATCGCTCAGTCATGTCCAACTCTTAGTGAATATCAGTAGAGCCTAAATATCTGGCCAAGGACATACATGTAGATATATAGAACAAATGAAAGAAATTTTAATATGTTTATAGATACTATGGATGATGAAGTTGAGGTGATCTTTCTCCTTCCCTTATTCAATGAACTTGAAAATGTGGTTGCATTTTAAAAATCTAAACTTGGAACTAAAACTCAAGATTGAACCATGCATAATTATCTTTAAAGCAGAGTAGCAATGCACCACCCAAATAGGCTGAGTAGTAACCTAATTTGCTTTAATGCCTTTGATAAAGAAATAATATTTTCCTCAGTAGGTCAACTGTAAAGAAATGAAAAGCAGATGAAGCAGAAAGAGAGGTGAACTCTGACTGATTAGCACAACCCTATCCAAAGCAGAAAGGTGGAGCTTTGAGTGTTTAATCTCATTGACAGGCAGACAACCATCATGAAAAGCCTCTGGAATCAATCATAACTTTTTCTAGATACTTCACCTAATACCTCTTTCTTTTGTTCTCCTACCTTTTTTGTTGAAATATCTGTATAAAATGTAGTATGGTCCCTTTCATATAAAGTTTACCTACATGTAAAACTAAAGCTTTGTACTGATAAGGACACAGCCTTGGACAGTAGATTTATAAAGAAAAGCATATTTACAAATAAAATTATGCATGTAGTTAAAAGATTGGTTAAGAGTTTTCAAGTGTCAGTATGCATGGGTGAGTGCTGAGTTGCTTCAGTTATGTCCAACTCTTTGCGATCCAATGGAATATACCAGGCTCCTCTATCCATGGGATTCTCTAGGCAAGAATAATAGAATGGATTGCCATGACCTCCTCCAGGCAGTCTTCCCAACCCAGGGATCGAGCCACCTATCTTATATCCCTTGCTTTGTCAGGGGGGTTCTTTACCACTAGGGCCACCTGGGAAGCCCCTAGGGTCATAGTATTTAGTATTAGTAACTAAATACTTAGTTATTAAGCAGGGCACTATGTGCAAATTATCCCTAATATTATATTAATAACTTACACCCCTGTTACAAATGTTTGTTTTTTGCATGCAATTTCTGTATTATGAGAAAAGTATTTCTCAAAAACTGTGTATAACTTGCTTTCTTGGAAGTCTTTTTGAGCAATGTGAAATTCATTTTGTAATTTATGAAAGACATTCTGTGTTAGAATAAAGAATTTTCGTGTTGAATTTCCTTAAAATCTTAGATATTTAATATTAGATAGGTGAAGACAATTAAATGAAACTTTTTCCCTCAAAATTTGTAGGGTATCAGTTTTAGATCCAAATTTGGGGTCTTTCTCAAATAGAAAATTTTCCTTTCCTTTCTTATTGATGTAGTAATTTTAACATTATCACATTTAAATCTTAAGTCAGTACCTGCTTCTAGCATCCCATATAGAAAAGGAAACACAGAGGACAAAACTAAAAGCAAAAGCATTTTAAATTTACAACCTCTTTATTTCAGCAGCAAATTCTTTGTTACCTCATTCATTATTTAAGTAATATAAAACATCAACCTCTCATTGATGAAATATTCTTTATACTAATTTAAAGAATAACTTCATAGATTCTTGTGGTATATATATATATATTCTCTTTCGCAATAAAAAAATGGCATTGAGCATAATTACATGAATTAATGACCTTACATTAGTGTAGCCTTAAATCAAGCAGAGCCTGTAAATTATTTTAATTGTGGCATCCAGTTAAAATATTTTGGTCAATGAGCCTTTACAAATTGTATTAAAATGTGCAAAAATAATTTGGCTGTGATATATATCATGTTAACACACATTTATGATGACTGAGTTTAAAATACAATCTCCCCTTCAACCTTTTCTTCTAGAATTATACATTTATGTCATTTTGAATCTATGAAGACAGCCTAAACTCAGACTCTTAGCATTGGTGAAATTAAAATATTAGGAATTCTTCCTCAGAAACCTAACCAGTTCTCCAGTTACTAGGTCAAACTTTGTTCTCTGCTCTTACTAGTTTGCTATTATTGAGTAAAGTTAGCACCCTGAAGAGCTTTAAAAAGTCCACAGTCATTATCTCACAGTCACCTTGGGTCAGGATTCTAGTACAGTTTAGGCAATCCTCTATTCTGGATTTCACAGCTTTAAAATTGAGAGGCCAGTTGGGTAATCTTTCTTTCTAAGGCTTGGGAACATCATCCAGATTTTGCTGTTGTTGGCAGAATTCAATTCTCTCTAGCTATAGAATCAAGGCCCCATTTTCTTCCTCTGTCTGCTGTCTGCTGGTGGATATTTTAAGCATCTGGAAACCACTTGTCATGTGGCCCAGAGCATGGCAGCTTCATTCTACAAAACCAACAGAAAATCTCTCTCCAGAGTCAGCTAGTACCACAACTTAACATAAGCACAGGGGTGACTAGTTTCATTTTTACTAGTCTAGTGTATAGTCAAAGGCAAACCCTGTATACCAGTGACAAGAATCCTGCAGGCCGTCTTAGAACTCTTCCTACTGTACTCCCCCAATCACACGTGTCAACCACAAGCAGAAAATGTTCTCTCTGGTCCTGAGAAAATAATGTTTTTTCTCACCGTCTGTAACCACTGAAATGGTTAGCATTTACCCTTGAATGAAATTAAGATTATCACTGTAAGAAGGAACAAAGGATTTGAATATATTCTGAGAATGTCTAGTGTTGGAACCATTTCTGAAATATACAACCACTGAATGTTAAGCCTGGACCATCTCTGGAAAACATCTCCTGTGTTTTCTCTGTAGGAAGCACACACAGTATTAAAAAAGATGTGTGAATAATCACCTCTTATGAATTACTAACCATGGAGCACAACTCCAAGTAGATTTTGACTGTAAAATTACCCCATAGAAATGAAATGTTCAACTGTATAAAACAATTTTCTATTTTACTCCTCAATTCTGAATTCTCTTGCACACATGTCAACGGTGAAGTGAAGTGAAGTGACTTAGCCATGTCCGACTCTTTGCGACCCTCTGGATTATAGCCTACCAGCTTCTCCGTCAGCGGTGACAACTATTTAATAGTAATGAAAAAACATTGAGAACTGCATTAAAAGCTTTCACAATGCAAAACATATGCCCCAAATGAAAAAGGTAGCACAGTAAATATACCAGATACCAGTCTAGTTGTCCAGTCAGACTAGCCTAGAGGCCAGTCTACCTTAGCAGGTAACCAGGGTCAAAATCAGAGAAATACGTCCATTAATTTGTCTTTTTACTTTAACATGAAATTCATTTGAGGATATTACAAATGTAACTGGATCTTGCCAAGGATATTTTTATCAGGTGTGATAAATTGTATTTGACCTACTGGTACCACCCAGTGAATACCTAACTTCATGTATTTCAGTAACTTCCCTGATAACCAACCACCTGGGCAACATCTGCAGTCTCTCAAACTGTCACTTTGGGACATGAATTAGTGTTGGCATACACATAAATCATCGTAGCAAGTCAAGGGGAACTGAAGCAGAGATAGGCTGACTTTAAAATAGTTATATCACCAAATAAACTCAAGAGATGCATTAATTCAGTCAAAAGAAATAGATCCTACTTCTAACTTATTTAATTTTGACTAGATCCACTTTGGTTAAATTCTACCAAATTTGTTTATTCCTAAAATTAAAATCATTGCTGTTAAAAGGAAAGGATTAGCATCATAAACAAACCACAGTTTGTGATAATGGACTAAAGAACACTCAACAATGAGGAACTAGCATCTTGAAATACCGAATTATTGAAAAGTAAGAGTGATTATAATTATAGGCTGATGTGGTTGTATCCTTTTTTATGTGTGCCTTTAGCAACTAGTTTCGAAGGGATTAGAAGCAGTGCTGAGAAGAAGGAAATAGCATCTTATTTATTTCAGATCACTTAAAAAGCTTGTCAAAGTAATTTTGAAACATTTTATCCTTTTTTTTTAAATTGAAACAAGTCCACGTAATGTCTCTAAACAACAACTTTTACTAACTTCTTCAGAGAATCAGAGGTTAGTTTACAAACATAATCATAGACTATTTATCTTCATAGTTTTAGTTTCCTACCCTTTTCAAAAACAACCTGTACTAAAATTTCAGTTTTTATCTAGTTAAAATCCAAAATATTCATCAACACATTAAAATGAGTAAAATAATCAGCTCTCACTTAATTTTATAATTTATTTAAAAATATGTCATTGGTTCTAAAATGTTTTTGTTCTTTTAATTGGGCACATTTAGTTTCAGGTGTCTTTTTTTAAAATTTTTTTAAAACTATTGTTTCTATAAAGCACCATATCCTGCTTAACAAATGAAATAATTTAAAATGTCATTTAACATGAGTTTTGATGAAGTTGGGAGTAGAGTGTCCATTAAACTTCATACAAGTAAGGTATTGTAAATAAGAAATAGGATAATAATAATGATAACTAGTTTTCAGAAATACTAGACTTCTTAGAGATACAAAATAAAAAATACAATAATAGCTAAGTTAAAGTCAGGCAGGCATGAGGAATTCCCCAATATATTTCTTCTCCCCTTTGATACCTCATGAAGGTAAATATGGGTAAATGGTACAGTTTCATAGATAAAAAGGGAAAGAAGGAGGAATGTCTACAGACGAAAAGGCAGGAAACAGACAATGGCGACAAACCTAGCAGACATCTCTGCTCCTCATTTAGAACATACAGAGGCCAAGGCAAAGGATAAGGATAAGGGTTGTCACCCATGCCCGGAGAAGGTAACAATGTGGAAGAGTCCAGTAGGGTCATAAACAAGAGTGAGATGTGCAGCATATTTATGGAGAATCTGTTTTGAGAACAGTAAGTGCAGACATCTAGACAAAGACCTGAAAAAAGGGATTTGTGAGACTGCAGGCTACTGAGGAAGATATTAGTTGATATCAAGGAACCAGTGGAAACCATTGGTTTAGAAACATACACATTCCAACACCAGCTTCTGTCATGTCGGTACTAACATCTGAGTGTCCTCTTCCCCAGTCAGCATTGCATGAGTTCATCAAAGGAACAAGCCCTACCCATATATAAAATTCTCCCATTAGACACTGTTAGTGCTTTGCCCCAAATTCACACCTTCATTCCTCCATTCATTCAATTGATAAATAAATGCATACACATCATGGTACAGTAACTTCTAGGTGATCAAAGTATGTCAATAATTATGCCTGAGAAGATCACTTCTCTTAAGGAACTTACATCTTTTATGGAGAAGACCGGCAATAAAAGTTAGAGATACAAATACAAAAATAACCCAAAAATAAGTGCTATGAATAAAGAAAGAAAGAAAAAAAAATGAAGTGGAGCTGTATTATAAGAAGTATTGGAAACACTGAGGAGAGCAGAATTAGTTCTAACATTAATTAGAATGCCCAAGGGGAGTGTCATTGAGGAGATGAAAATCAAGCAATGATTTTAATGAGGTGAGTGAATTGGTCACGTGGGTATCTCAGGGAAGAGAACCCCAGGCAGAGAGAATAAGTGCAAAGGACACAGGATGAATATGCGCTTACTGCTTTTTTCAATGCATATATTAAATATATTTATTTTATTAAGTTGCTAAATCCATAACTCTGATATCATAAAGTCTGAAAGAACAGAGGTCAAATGGACTGTATCATTAACATTCTAATAACAAGTTCAAACTTTCACATGATGAGGCAAAAATGAATATTTGTGGAGGGGCAATGACCTTGAGTGTCTTTCCAGGCTCCACACTGTATGCCAGGGGCGTCTAAAGGAAATCAGCCTGAAGATACTAACTATTAAAAGTCGTCAACTGAAAGAAGCCTCCCTGACCGAAGGATAAGGGGAAAGGGAGAGTCAGGGGTTGCAAGCCAGGTGGGTGTCTGGGGTCACCACTGAGAGAGGTGGGGTTCAGGAACAGAGAGGTGGGACTTGGATGAGCTGTCAGCCCAACAGATTGAAGGATCTCGGGAAGACAAGGCAGGGAAGCTCTGTGATAAGGCATCATGATGCCACTGCTTTATTTACCGGTGGGGAAGGAGAAACAGGGGGGCTTCCCTGATAGCTCAGTTGGTGAAGAATCCGCCTGCAGTGCAGGAGACCCTGCTTCGATTCCTGGGTTGGGAAGATCCGCTGGAGCAGGGATAGGCTACCCACTCCAGTATTCTTGGGCTTCTGTTGTGGTTCAGTTGGTATTTAGTACTCCAGTATTTTGGCCTGGAGAATTTCATGGATGGTATAGTCCATGCAGTTGTGAAGAGTGGGGCACAACTGAGCAACTTTCACTTTCAGTTTCACTTTCAATGAGAAATTGGAGTGCAAGGGCATAGATAGGATGAACTTGCTTGTCTCCAAGACTCCACATGTGGAGGGTGTGTTTCTTCCTGTTATTTCATCCCAGAACTCCTTGCTTTGAGGACTGATAGCCCCATTTTAGTCTCTGTGAGTACTTGCTATATTTTATTTTTTTTTATTTATTTTTTTTTAAGTGGTGGGACTACTTTTATTTTTTTTTTTCTTTTTTTTTTTTCTTTTTTTTAATTTTTTTTTCCATTTATTTTTATCAGTTGGAGGCTAATTACTTTACATCATTACAGTAGTTTTTGTTATACATTGAAATGAATTAGCCATGGATTTACATGTATTCCCCATCCCAGTCCCCCCTCCCACCTCCCTCTCCACCCGATCCCTCTGGATCTTCCCAGTGCACCAGGCCCGAGCATTTATCTCATGTACCCAACCTGGGCTGGTTATCTGTTTCACCCTAGATAATATACATGTTTCAATGCTGTTCTCTTGAAACATCCCACCCTCGCCTTCTCCCAGTGTCCACAAGTCTGTTCTATACATCTGAGTCTCTTTTTCTGTTTTGCATATAGGGTTATCATTACCCTCTTTCTAAAGTCCATATATATGTGTTAGTATACTGTAATGGTCTTTATCTTTCTGGCTTGCTTCGCTCTGTATAATGGGCTCCAGTTTCATCCATCTCATTAGAACTGATTCAAATGAATTCTTTTTAATGGCTGAGTAATATTCCATGGTGTATATGTACCACAGCTTCCTCATCCATTCGTTTGGTGATGGGCATCTGGGTTGCTTCTATGTCCTGGCTATTATAAACAGTGCTGCGATGAACATTGGGGTGCACGTGTCTCTTTCAGATCTGGTTTCCTTGGTGTGTATGCCCAGAAGTGGGATTGCTGGGTCATATGGCAGTTCTATTTCCAGCTTTTTAAGAAATCTCCACACTGTTTTCCATAGGAGCAAGGAAGTCACTGTGGCTGGAGGAGAATGGAGAGGGAAATAACTGAGTATCACAGAGAAAACAGGAGCTAGATATTGTGGACAACTATCAAGAGTTTAAAATATTAATAGATTACCAAAGAACAGGATAAAACATGAAATTACCCCATGCAAAAGTGAAACCCAAAAGACACAAATTACAAACCTGAGAAAAAGGATAGAGAGATCATGGAAGAAATAGGAGAAATGTGCACAGTTCAGTTCAGTCACTCAGTTGTGTCTGACTCTTTGCGACCCTATGGACTACAGCATGCCAGGCTTCCCTGTCCGTCACCAACTCCCAGAGCTTGCTCAAACTCATGTCCATTGAGTTGGTGATGCCATCCAACCATCTCATCTTCTGTCATCCCCTTCTCCACCTTCCTTCAATCTTTCCCAGTATCAGGGTCTTTTCCAATGAGTCCGTTCTTTGCATCAGGTGGCCACACCAAAGCAAAACCAATTGATTTTCAGAGAAATGAAAATAAATTATATCCATAAAACAGGAAGAATAATTCACTAGAGAAGGTAAAATAGTTTTTAATATAAAAAATATGACATTACAAAGAACTTTAATCAAAAGTTTGGAAGATGACTTTGAGGACGTTATACAGAATGCCTCCTTAAATTTAAAATCTAACAGTTTAAAGATTTAGAGGAACAATCTACAGCATCCCACATGCATAATATTTGTTCCAGAAAGAGATTAAGATCAGAGTGGAGAAAATAAATAAATAACAGAACAGCATTTTCTGGAAACAAAGTATGATTCAATAGTGGAAGGAGGCACAAGAAGTGTTTAGTGCCAGGATTTTTTTAAAACCTACATCAAGGCTCATTTTCGTGTTTCAATTCACTCGGGAAAATCTGAACAGAGCTGAGAGGGGAAAAAACACTTTATCTATAGAGGTGTGATAATGCAATTGGAGCTGAATTTTCAACAACATTGCATTGCTGGATGATAGAAGATTGGATAAAACTTTTACAACTCGTACAGAAAATAATGTTTAGATAGAATTCCATTTCTAGCCAAATTAGTAATCAAGCATGAAAGACAATAAAACTTGGGGGGAAAAAATCCTGAAAGGAATTATTTTCCTGTACCTCCTTTTTTAGGAAGACTTTATCAAGAAAAAGAGAAAATTAAACCTCCCCCCCAAAAAAAAAACAAAAAACTAATATGCAGAATCAGAATCAGGGACTCCAACCCATCAGAAGTCCTTAAAATACAGTTAAAACAAAACATAACCAAAACACCGCAGTCTTACAGTTTTGCATTCTGTAGTCAGAAGTCCTAGTGGGTCCTGTGGGACCTCTAGTGTAAGTTTTACAAGACTGAAAGCAAGGTGTTGGCAGGGCTTCATATCCTTTGTAAAGAAGGCTGAGTGCCAAATTGATATTTTCAAGTTGTGGTGTTGGAGAAGACTCTTGAGAGTCCCTTGGACAGCAAGCAAATCAAACTAGTCAATCCTAAAGGAAATCAACCCTGAATATTCATTGGAAGGACTGATGCTGAAACTGAAGCTCCAAAACTTTGGCCACCTGATGTGAAGAGTTGAATCATTGGAAAGGGCCCTGATTCTGGGAAAGAATGAAGTCAAAAGCAGAAAGGAGCAGCAGAGGATAAAATGGTTAGATATCATCAGTGACTCAATGGATAGGAATTTGAGCAAACTCGGAGCTAGTGGAGGACAGAGAAGCCTGGCATGCTACAGTCCATGGGGTTACAAAGAATTGGACAAGAGTTAGTGACTAAAAATAACAACAATAACAACAGTATACCCTTCTAGAGGCTTTTGGGAAGAAACAGCTTCCAGGTTTATTAATATTATTGGTGAAATGTAGTTCCCTAGTGAAAGAGAAGGATGCTCAGTCGTGTCTGACTCTTTGCGACCCCATGGACTATACAGTCCATTGAATTCTTCAGGCCAGAATACAGGAGTGGGTAGTCTTTCCCTTCTCCAGGGGATCTTCCCAACCCAGGGATTGAATCCAGGTCTCCCACATTGTATGTGCATTCTTTACCAGATAAGCCACAAAGGAAGCTCAAGAATACTGGAGTGAGTAACCTATCCTTTCTCCAGGGAATCTTCCTGACCCAGGAATCAAACTGGGGTCTCCTGCATTGCAGGCAGATTCTCTAAGACTTAGGAGTTCTCTAAGACTGAGGTATATATTTTCTTGCTGACAGTGAGATATGGTGTCCATATCCTAGAGGCCTTTCTCCAGTGGCATGTGGTATTACTACCACTATCTCCTCTGTCAACCTGCAGAAACTATTATATGACGACCTTAACTAATTTCCTACTGTTGCCATAACAAACACTGCACTTTTACTGGCTTAAAAACAACAACAACACTGATGTATAATTTTACATTTTTCTAGGTTAAAAGCCCAACATGGATATCACTGGGCTAAAATCAAGATGTCATCAGGCTGCATTTCTGGAGTAGAATCTGTTCCCTTGTCTTTTTCAGCTTCCAGAGGCTCCTTGCATTTCTTGGCTTGTGGTCCCCTTCCTCCTTTTTTCAACCAATCAGTGGTAGGTGGAGTTCAGCTCACACCACATTTTACTTACTTATTCTTCTGATTCTCCCTTAGTATTAAGGATCTTGTGATGACATTGGTCCCGTGTAAGTAAACCAGAATAATATCTCTATTTTAAGATCAGCAAGTTAGAAACTTACTTGCATTGGCAACTTTTATCCCCCTTTCCCATGAACCTGTCATAGTCACAAATTCTGCAGGATTCGGATACGGATGCTTTGGAGAGATCATTACCCTGCCTACTACAGTCCTCTTCAGTTTATCCCCTTTCTGTGGTTGCTTTCTTGTAATGAATGGAGCATAGCCTGACCCGTTGGGATGTAGTACTTGTTGGACTTTGAAAGTCACACTCAGGACCTGAATTAATCATCCCTTCACCATCCTGGAGTCAGAGCCTTACCCTATTTAGTTTACCACCCCATGTCCTTACCAATTCCATGTTTAAATCTATTCTGCACTCATCTTGAGAAAAGTGTCTTAAGCTTTCTATAATCTGCTAGCATTCCTTATTATACAATCAACATAGATTAGAATTCTTATAGCATGAACAAGCCCAGAATTCCAATGACTTAACACACTGCAAGTTCATGTTTTCCATGAAGCTCTGAAGTTCCATGTTTTCCAAAAAGTTCTGAAGTTTCCAGTAACATTTTAGACCCAGTCTTTTAAGTCAGAACTCAACTTTCCAGGCTAATGGAGGCCTACTCACCTTTAGCTTCACATTCTGGAACACATGCTTCCCCAGTGAACAGTGGGAAGAGAAAGCAGGAGGATCTCAAGATGTCCAGAAATTGCTTCAGCCCACATCTGATACAGTTCACCCCTGCTCACAATCCAGTGGCTAGAACGGGGCAATCCTTAATGTCAACAGTCAGAGCAAGAAAGTTTAATACTCCCAGATTCATGCAAAAATAGGAGATTGAAAAAGTTACAGGCACTAGAATTTTCCACAGCACTCATCCTTAGAGACATGCATGACTTTTCCTAAGATCTATCACCATCAGTGGGCTTCCCAGGTGTCACAGTGATGAAGAATCTGCCTACCAATGCAAGAAAAGCAAGTGATGAGGGTTTGATTTCTGGGTCAGGAAGATCCCATGGAGGGGAAATGGCAATCCACTCCAGTATTCTTGCCTAGAGAATTCCATGGACAGAGGAGCCTGGCTGGTTACAGTCCATGGGGTCTAAAAGAGTCTGATAAGACTAAGCACTCAGGAGCATGCTTTACCATCAACAACATCTAAGCCCTGATTTTGAGTTGAAGCACTAATTCTTAAGCTTGTATTTCTCTCACTGAATCTAATGAGTGAAGGTGAAAGTGTTAGTCACTCAGTTGTATCCAACACTTTGCTACCCCACCAACTGTAGCCTGCCAGGTTCCTCAGTCCATAGGATTTTCCAGGCAGGAATACTGGAGTGGGTTGCCACTCCCTTTTCCAGGGATCTTCCCAAGCCAAGGATTTAACCTGGGTCTCCTGCACTGCAAGCAAATTCCTTACTCTCTGAGCCACAATATCTCACTGAATCTAGCAGTTTTCCAATTATCTTGATGCTGTTGGTCTCCCACTAATAGGGCAGTCCTAGTGTCACACCTGCTAGTCAGCTATTTTCATCACTGCATCCTCATTCTGCTAAATATTTAGACTACAGAGAGGAGAATTATTTATGGTATGCTATGAGTTTTTATGCAAAATCTTCTGCATAATTTAGCCTCACACCATCCCACTGCTTAAAATTCCCCTATAATTTTTATTCCCTAATAGAGATCCCAGTCATTACCCATGAAATCTTGAAATACCTATATAAACATAATAATTGAAACCTTTTCCCCCCATTTTAATATAACTTCAAGTGTTGATGTTAAGATACCCAATGCTCTTCTGATTCATAAGTGCATTAGTTTAAGCTAGGTATTACCACATACTTTACTGAAGATATATTTATTATTTTGGGTCAGGAGTACAGGCATGGCCTAACTTGTACTCTGCTCAGGGCCTAGCAGGAGGTTGATCTGGCTGCATTCTAAAGACTTGAATAATGACGAGCACAATTGGATGCATGTTGAAGTTGATGGTAGAATTCATTTCCTCATGGCTGTAGAACTCATGGCATCTACCAAACCAACAGAGAAGAACATCTTTGAACTCAGGAAGGCCCACATCCCCTTTTGGATGAATTCCAACTGTATGAGCAGGCCTATCTCTTACTATTAACTTACAACAGATTGATTTGGGACTTGAAATTTTGTACGTCTGCCATGATGTAACTTAAGCATGAATGTGTGCTTGCCTGGTGGCTCAAAGAGTAAAGTATCCACCTGCAATGCAGGAGATCTGGGTTTGATCCCTGGTTTGGAAAGGTGCCCTGGAGAAAGGAATGACAACCCACTCCAGCATTCTTGCCTGGAGAACCCCATGGACAGAGGAACCTGGCAGGCTACAGTCCATGGTGTCACAAAGAGTTGGACACGACTGAGCGATTAAGCATGCAAGCATGAATGTAATGGAGATCATGGGGCAAAATATTAGGATTTTGCCTGCCATAAGATCCTGTTTTAGTCTTCCAACAGTGGAGGGTTTTTGGAATTTTTGTTCATCCCCCAAGTTTAAAATTCCAGGATGCTGTGTAAGTTATTTATTACTGATTGTGTGATGTTTGTAATGAGTCCTTTTAATCTATAAATTCCTTTCCTCACTTCTGAAAATTAGTTTTTATATCTTCTCTGATAATTTCTATGCTTCCATTTCTGAATACATTTATTTCTTTTTTAAAATTCCTGTACATCTTTTTTATCTTTTATCATCTGATATACTCTTATTTGTAATATCTACAATATTTTAAAATTTCAACCACTTTATTTTCACCTGAATGTTTCCATTTTCTAGTATCCCTGTAGTGTTATCCAGATGAAATGCCAACTCACATGACTATGGGAATATTACTTGTGGGTCTTTTGTTCCAATCTATTCAAAATTTTTCTGAATTTCTCTTGGTTTGCATTTATTAGTTTTAGTCTCTGACTTTTATTTAGATATTTCTTCAAATGTTGATTTTGTTTGACTGCCTTTGAATAATGAAGAGAGAAACACAAAATAATTGATTCAAAGTTCTATGTTTCACAAGAAGCCTGTCTAATAATGGTCCTCCCCATAAAAGGATGAGGCTTCCCTGGTGGCTCAGCAGTGAAGAAACTGCCTGAAGTGCAGGAGATACAGGAGACAAAGGTTCAAACCCTGTGAGGAGGGCATGACAACCCATCCCAGCATTCTTGCCTGGAGAATCTCATGGGCGGAGAAGACTGGTTGGGTAAGTTCATAGGGTTGCAAAGAGTGGAACACCACTGAAGTGACTGAGTGCTCTATAAAATGATAGCTCTCTTACTTGCCTTTGCTCAGCTCAGTCACTGAGTCGTGTCCAACTCTTTGCAACCCCTCTTTGCAACTCAACAGCACACCAGGCCTCCCTGTCTATCACCAACTCCTGGAGTCCATCCAAACCCACGTCTATTGTGTCGGTGATGCTGTCGAACCATCTCATCTTCTGTTGTCCCCTTCTCCTTCTGCCTTCAATCTTTCCCAGTATCAGGGTCTTTTCCAATGATTCAGCTCTTCTCATCAGGCGGCCAAAGTATTGCAGTTTCAGCTTCAGCATCAGTCCTACCAGTGAACACCCAGGACTGATCTCCTTTAAGATGGACTGGTTGGATCTCCTTGCAGTCCAAGGGACTCTCAAGAGTCTTCAACACCACAGTTCAAAAGCATCAATTCTTCAGAGCTCAGCTTTCTTTGTAGTCCAACTCTCATATCCATACACGACCACTGAAAAAACCATAGCCTTGACTAGATGGACCTTTGTGGGCAAAGTAATGTCTCTGCTTTTTAATATGCTGTCTAGGTTGGCCACAACTTTCCTTCCAAGGAGTAAGTGTCTTTTGATTTCATGGCTGCAATCACCATCTGCAGTGATTTTGGAGTCCAGAAAAATAGTCAGCCACTGTTTCCACTGATTGCCCATCTTTTTTGCCATGAAGTAATGGGACCAGATGTCATGATCTTAGTTTTCTGAATGTTGAGCCTTAAGTCAACTTTTTCACTCTCCTCTTTCACTTTCATCAAGAGGCTCTTTAATTCTTCTTCACTTTCTGCCATAAGGGTGGTGTCATCTGCATATCCGAGGCTATTGATATTTCTCCTGGCAATCTTGATTCCAGCTTGTGCTTCCTGCAGCCCAGCATTTCTCATGATGTACTCTGCATATAAGTTAAATAAGCAGGGTGACAATATACAGCCTTGACATACTCCTTTTCCTATTTGGAACCAGTCTGTTTTTCCATGTCCAGTTTGAACTGTTGCTTCTTGATCTGCATACAGGTTTCTCAAGAGGCAGGTCAAATATCTTGCCTTTGCTAGATATTATAATTGATGGGTTGGTCTAATTACATGATTCCTTAAAAGCACAGAACTTTCTGGGCTAGGGCAAGTGATATGAACCAGTGAAGTTGCTCAGTCATGTCCAACTCTTTGCAACCCCATGGACCAGACCCTACCAGGCTCCTCCATCCATGGAATTTTCTGGGCAAGAGTACTGGAGTGGGTTGCCATTTCCTTTTCCAGGGGATCTTCCCGACTCAGGGATGGAACCCAGGTCTCCTGCATTACAGGCAGAAGCTTAGATGAAATAAGAAGTGAAATCAGTGAGATATCTAAAAATTAAATTAAAGCATGTAATCCAATTACATGGATTAATCCAATTACATGGAATATTGGATTACATAGTTTAATTTTTAAAATTCTCACTTATTTCAACTTTTGTTTCATCTCTCTTGCCCCCACCAAGAAAGTTCTGTGCTTTTAAAGACTCTTGTGATTAGACTGTACCCATCCATTATAATATCTCTCCCCACCCCCAATTTTTTAAGGCCTATACCTTAATTTAACCCACAAAGTCCATTTTAGCACATAAGGTAACATGTTCTCAGATTCTAGGGATTTGGAACAGAAAATTTGGGGGGAGGCAATTATTCTACCTACCACAGAGATGTTCAATTTCCCCAGAAAGTAAACTTCTTATCTCCCACCCGAGTTGTATAAGCCTGGCTGCCAATATTGGTCGTTTAGTGAGAAAAGAGTTTTAGAATTTTAATTAATCTTCTTGCTTTCAACTGAATATCTAAAACACATTCAGTTTGCCTGCTATCTTAGAATTCAAACAATGTCTGATCCAATTCCTCTAACTTTTAGCTTTCCATGTTTCTGCAAGAGAAGTGCAGATATCTGGCATTTCAGACTAGGACTGGAGATTCCAAAGTCTAGCTGCTGCATAGATAAACTTTCAACAGAGTCACCTATTGTCAGACGCCAGAGCGTATATGTGGTACCTTAAATTCCTGAGTCTTTGCAGGACCTGATGATTTTACACACACATAAACACAAAATGAGTTTACTCTGCTCTGCCAAATCACTGAACACTCATTTATCTTCTTTCCAGTTTCTAAACTTTGTTGTTATCACTTCTTTTCTGTTGTGTCCTCTCCTATATATCTTGTCCTTATCATTTAATGTAGTTTTATTTTACAGAACTTTTAAAAGGAGAGTTAGGAGAAAGTAGCTATAACTAAATGTATTCAGAGTTTAAATAAAAGATCTTATTTGTTTCCAAATTTTTTTGACTTATTTTCATCAAATGGTATAGGTGATCTCAAAAATGTGATATTTGTCATGACTCTAATTTCTTTTAAATTCCATAAGAATTATTTAACTAAATATTTGCTTATAGGTATTTTAGTTTACCGAGAAGGAAATGGCAACCCACTCCAGTACTCTTGCCTGGAAAATCCCATGGACAGAGGAGCCTGGTAGGCTACAGTCCTTTGGGGTCATGAAGATTTGGACGCGACTAAGGGACTTCACTTTCACTTCACAGTCTCATACATTGGAGAAGGAAATGGCAACCCACTCCAGTGTTCTTGCCTGGAGAATCCCAGGGATGGAGGGGGTGCCTGGTGAGCTTCCCTCTATGGGGTCGCACAGAGTCAGACACGACTGAGGTGACTTAGCAGCAGCAGCATTTTAGTTTACATTTCTCTTGAAAATGTGATGACTGTATAGGTGTGTGCTTGCTGTAGTGCCTTTTTTTTTTTTTTTTTTCCAATTGAGATGTAAGTTACATAATAAAGGACACAGCATGAAGTTTATATAACTTGCCAGAATTTTACTTATGTGTACCCCTCCCTGTTTATTCATCATCCAGAAGAAAATCCAAATCATTTCAAATACCCCAGTAGACTCCTTCATGATGCTCTGGAGCCCACATCACTATAAATATAACCACAATTCTGATTCCTAGCTTAGTTGTGCCTATAATCTTTTGCTATATTTCCAACATTGTACTTATGTGATTTATTAATGTTATGAGTTGTTGTGGTTTGTATTTCTACTGCTATAGCATATTATACTGTACAACTTTACCATAATATACTCACTTGCTGATGGACATTTTGAGTTGTTCCCAGTCTCTGTCTCTTAAACACAATGCTGCTGTGAACAGTTTTGTCTGTATCTTTTGGTAGATATCAACACTCATCTATCTTGCTTGAAGAATTTCTGGTTCCTAGACCATAAATATGTTTAACTTTAGAAGACACTGCCAAAATGTTGTCCAAAATGCCTGTGCCAACTTACATTCCCAAGAAATGTAACAATTTCTGTTTGTTCAATAATCTGGCTAATGTCAATTACTATCAGAACTTTAATTGTAGATATTCTGATAAAGTATCAGTTCAGTTCAGTTCAGTCGCTCAGTCGTGTCTGACTCTTCACAACCCCTTGAATTGCAGCACATCAGGTCTCCCTGTCAATCACCAACCCACAGAGTTTACTCAAACTCATGTCCATCGAGTCGGTGATGCCATCCAGCCATCTCATCCTCTGTCATCCTCTTCTCTTCCTGCCCCCAATCCCTCCCAGCATCAGGGTCTTTTCCAAGAGTCAACTCCTCGCATGAGGTGGCCAAAGTATTGGAGTTTCAGCTTCAGCGTCATTCCTTCCAATGAACACCCAGGACTGATCTCCTTTAAGATGGACTGGTTGGATCTCCTTGCAGTTCAAGGGACTCTCAAGAGTCTTCTCCAACACCACAGTTCAAAAACATCAACTTTTCGGCACTCAACTTTCTTCACAGTCCAACTCTCACATCCATACATGACCACTGGAAAAACCATAGCCTTGACTAGACGGAACTCTGTTGGTAAAGTAATATCTCTGCTTTTTAATATGCTATCTAGGTTGGTCATAACTTTCCTTCCAAGGAGTAAGTGTCTTTTAATTTCATGACTGCAATCACCATCTGCAGTGATTTTGGAGCCCAAAAAAATAAAGTCTGACTCTGTTTCCACTTTTTCCCCATCTATTTGCCATGAAGTGATGGGACCAGATGCCATGATCTTAGTTTTCTGAATGTTGAGCTTTAAGCCAAATTTTTCACTATCCTCTTTCACTTTCATCAAGAGGCTCTTTAGTTCCTCTTCACTTTCTGCCATAAGAGTGGTGTCATCTGCATATCTGAGGTTATTGATATTTCTCCCGGCAATCTTGATTCCAGCTTGTGCTTCTTCCATCCCAGCGTTTCTCATGATGTACTCTGCATATAAGTTAAATAAGCAGCTGATAAAGTATACTAGTATCTTATTGAGTTTTGACTTTCATTTTCAATCTGTGACTTTCCTTTTAATTAATTTCCTTTTAATTTCCTTTCTCAATATTATCACTTAATGAATAGTTCCTAATTTAATGAAGTTCAAGTTTTAACTTTTAAAATTTTAATACTCATTTGTTGTAATTTTTAAAAATTCTTTGCCTATCCTCATAGTATGAAAATAGTCACATGTTCTTATGTTAAAGCACTGTTATTTTAACTTTAATATTTATAATACATCATAACTTAATTGTTCCTTGTTGTGTCATTTTTACATGGCTTTTCTAATATTGCCCTAACAACATTTATTATAAAGACCATTCTTTCTCTAAAGAAGAGTTGATGGATTCTTGAACCAATGACACTCACTCAGTCTGGAAACTTAAAAAACAAACAAACAAAATGAAAACACAGCTAATGTAGAGGAGAAAAATGAATTTCTCTCTACTTTTCTAGATTTTTGGCTGAGATCTCTCTGTGATAAAAGACAGAGTAACAGGAGAAAAACAGTTTATAGCTTGCATACCTCGTCTCCAAGGGAGACCCAGGAAAACTGAGTAAATTTCACAAATGGGCCAAGCTATCATCTTAGATAGCTTGAAAGCCAAAAAAAAAAAAAAAAAAAAGATGTTGGCGGTTTGGGAGCCCATTATGGAGATTTGGCAAAGCACAGTAAAGGAGGGTTTTGTTGTTGTGCAGATTTGCTGATTTAAGTCTCTGCCTTTCCATTATCTGCTTCCTTGGTGACTCAGGGGTAAAGAATCCTCCTGCCAATGCAGGAGATGCAGGTTCCACCCCTGGGTCAGCAAGATCCCCTGAAGAAGAAAATGACAACCCACACTCCAATATTCTTGCCTGGAGAATCCCATGGACAAAGGAGCTTGGTGGGCTGCAGTTCCTGGAGTCACAAAGCGTCAGAAATTACTGAGGGGCTAAACAACAGCGACCACAAACTTGTTCATTAACGAGAGTTTCTAGATATTTAATCATTATTTTTTTCTTGACACATAGTGGAAGATGCCTTTACAAATAGAGACTTCCCTTGAGTAGGTTAATGTCTCTTACAAAAGTGTAACTTCTAGGTTTTCAAAGCTTCTTTTGTGGCTGCTGTTTCTTAAAAATAACCATCTTGAGATAATCTTAAACCCAAGGGGATATTCGGGGTGGTGAATTCTGTTCTCCTTCCCTGCTAAGTCAATAATAAAGAAAAAAGGAGCTATAAAAATATTACATTAACCCAAGAAAGACAGAAAAAAAGGTAAAAATTACCAAATTATAGATGGCACACATAGAAAACAAGTGTGAGATGGTAAAGTTAAACTCAAACATACTGATAATTCCAATAAGTTTAAAGGCAGACATTTGCCAGATTGGATAAAATGTGAGATCCACCCATAGACTTGTCTACAGGAAACCATTTTAAATATTGAAGACATAGATTAAAATGTGAAACTAGACACTTCATGCAAATGCCAGGCAAAGAATAGCTGGACTGTTTTCATTTATATCAGACAATGTACAGAAAAAGGAAGGAATATTACATAGATAACAGGACAAAGTCATCAGACTATAATTAATAAAAATGACATATTTTCTTCTGCCAATTTCTAGTACAACCCAGAAACGTGTAATATGCTAAACACATAGTATTGTGTCATTAAATTTCAGAAAATAAATTTACTAGTCTAGGCTGAAAGAATCTTAAAATATGAGACTGCTTGGATATCATGTTGATCAGTTTACATGTCAGTTTGGCGAGGGCGAGGTTTAATTGCTATGTCAGTTCCAACTCTTTTGCAACCCCATGATCACCTGTAGCTTGCCAGGATCCTCTGTCCATGGGTTTTCCCGGGCAATAATACTGAAGTAGATTGCCATTTTCTTCTGCAGAGGATCTTCCTGACCTGGGGATGGACCCCTCATCTCCTGCTTGGCAGGTGGATCTTTTTTTTTACCACTGAGCCACCTGGAAAGCCCAAGTCTATAGTACCCAGGCATTTAATCAAACACTAATGTAAGTTTTGCCGTGAAGGTAGCTTACATCATGTTTTTGCTCAGTTGCTAAGTCATGTTTGATTCTTTGCAAACTCATAGACTGCAGTATGCCAGTCCCCACTGTCCTTCACTGTCTCCTGGAGTTTGCACAAATTCAGGTCCGTTGAGTCAATGATACTATCTAAACATCTCATCCTCTGCCACCCCCCTTCTCCTTTTACCATCAATCTTTCCAAGCATGAGTCTTTTCCAATGAGTTGGCTCTTCAAATCAGGTGGCCAATGTATTGGAGCTTCAGCTTCATGGATGTGATTAATTACTATAATCAGTTTATTTAAGGTAAAGGAATTATACTTAATAATTTAGATGGGCTTCTTGAAATCATCTAATGGTATTAAGAGTAAATCTAAGCTTTCCTGGCGAGAAAAACTTTTTTCTCATAACTGCAGATTCCTTGATAACTTCTTAGACTGTTGGTTGACTCTACAGATTTTGGGCTTGCCAGCCTCCAGAAGCATTTGAGCCATTCCCAGTTCCTTTACACACACACACATTTATTTATTTATTTATTTTCTGCTTTCCTGGAGAACTCTAATGCTAACATATTTCTCACTCCTTTTGAGAGCACAGGCTCTTCTCTACGCTTTTATTTATGGAAGTTAATTTATTGGCATGTTACGAATAGGCCACCATAACAATTTTCTAATTTTAAATTTTATATAATGTCAGTCTTTTTTATTTTTAAAAAATAAATTATCTTTAGCAATGTAACATAATTAGCAATGTAATTCTCTTTTATTTTCATAATCTTGGGAATCAGTTTCCCATTCTCTATCGTTCATATTCTCTGTCTCCCACATACAGATTCAACAATTAAAAAGAGCTCAAAACCATCTCAGTCTCCCTATTTTTCCCCTGAGTCCTCAGGGTCAGCTCTTAAAAGTGGGTGTGAGAAAAGTGGAAATAAACGACTTCTGCTATTTTCTGAAACATTTTCTATCAAGAAGGATAGAGCAAGGACTTATAAGTTAAGACAAGATAATTACTCATTTTTAGCAATAGCATAGAACTGGGTCACAGTAGTTTCCTCAGCTTCTCCTATAGGTAATTTTATATAAAATTCAAGATAATCTCACAAATAAGAAATGTGTAATAATAAAATCAGAAACTAACTTTGGTCTGGTAGAGAAGATCACTCATAGAAAGGGAACTTTGTGGGGTGATACCTTTATAACTGAAATAGAACAGTAGGATGAAAATTACTTAATTATAAAACTGATGGAATCATTACAATCTGCCAGACATAAAACGATGGCAATAAGCCTAAATACTCTGGTCTCTTACTCCTAAGAAGCTCAGATTTCTACAATAAACTCAAAGATATCTGTGAGATGTTTTTTAAACATTGATTTCTTTTAATGAAATATAAAATATTTAAATTTAATAAATAATTTAAGATAAATATTTCATTTATTTAAAATGTCAACTAAATTGAGTTAAAATCTTACTACATCCAAAGTCAAGTATAAATATATTCTGAATTATCACAGATCCTTAGAGGTTAAAAAAAAAAAAAATGAAAAGTGAATAGACTACTATGAAAAATATCCTTAGTTAAAAATATTATTTTATTCTTCAAGCATAATTCCTCATTCCTTTACCCAATCAAAGAGTTATGCAAACAAAATGTTTTGACAACTGTGGTTCAAATTTCTAGTGAAAAATTTTATCTCTCTCTCAATTTCCATTATTCCTTTTAGTTAAAAAATGGCTCTTAACCCTAAGTAATTCTAACTTGTGGACAAAGTCTTCTGTGCAATGTAAACATTTCAGTATGGTGTGTTTTGTCTATTTGTTGATTGGTTGGTTGGTTGATTTTATTCCTCGGACTTGGTCAAATTCATTTGTTTCCTTATTTCTTTTATTTTAAAATTGTTAAATTTGTTGACTGTCTTGCCAGAGCCTCTGATAGGATAAGCATCCATTATAATGCACAATCGTAACCCATAGACTTTATGTTTAAATAAGAGAAAGCTTTGACCTCTTCTAGAATTAACTCACAAAATAATCACATTTTATTGTCCCCTAAAAATATCTTCATGGTATAAGTATTGGATACAGGCAGGTGTATATTATCTGTTGCTCTTTCTTTTTCCATTCATAGGTTTTTAGCAGCAACCTCTGTAGCTTAAAACTATTGACTATGATGTGTCTCCTTCTAATTGCATCTTGCTTTTATCCTCCTTAAATGAACTTAAAATCATTTACGCCATTTCTCTCTCTGTGTGTATATGTTATGCATATACATATATACATATATGCTGGACTATGTATACACATATGCATGATTATATACATCCTTTGTGGTGGTTTAGTCATTCAGTTATGTCCAATTCCTTGTAACCTCATGGACTGTAGCATACCAGGCTCCTCAGTTCATGGGATTTCCCAGGCAAGAATACTGGAATGGGTTGCCATTTCCTCCTCCAGGGGATCTTCCTGACCTAGGGATTTAACTCACATCTCCTGCATTGCAGGCAGATTCTTTACCACTGAGCCACCAGAGAAGCCCATATATATTCATACATACATATATAGTAGCAATTCACAGGGAATGTATATTTTATGAGAGTATCTTGGACTATTTCTTAGGTATAAGGCCACAAGAAACTTGCCTCACTGTTCTCTCTGTGTACCTTTTTCCCCAGGCTCTTTCCCTAGTAATCTTAGACCATTTCTTCCCTAAATCCACTGGACTTTTTATTTTCTTTCTAGCTTGATAGCTTTGTTCATACCACTGATACTTTCTCATTCTTGTGATAGTATTGATTTTTCTCCTTACTTTCTTCTCACTCTCAACTCCCAACAATCACTTGAAACTTCTAGTTTACTTTTCCCTTTTTACATATTGAAAGCTTGTGAATCTTCCCTGCTCTATGTATAATCTAAGAGAAAAATGGGAATATAGAGTAAACTCTCAAAATACATTTGAAGAAATTCTTTAAAAAATGAATATGATGGCATTGGAAATATCAGTTCTAAATTCTATAAAACTTCATACCTATTTATTAGATTAGATAGGCAGCACTATTACTTATTTCAATGTAGGATATTTCCCGTGGTAGAAAAACCTTTCACTGCAGAATTACTGTAATCTTCTCCAGAAAGCAAACTAAACTAAAAAAAATCTGAGTAAACATGTTCTTTTGGGGAATGATTATCCACTATTCTATAAGAGTAGCAACATGATACTCTCTTTTTTTAATATAATGACGCACAGTCAATAAGCACTCTCATAGATATTTAACAGTCTCACTGAAGTCTGTGATGTTTCTATTACCTGTGTACAATGCTACAAATCAATCTATTTCAACATCAAGATGTTTCTTTCTTCTGGGAGTCAAAAAGGGCAAAACAGGAAGAGCAGTGTTGAAATAATTCAATAAAAGTGCAGACCACAGAGAGAGAAACAACACAATTGAAGATGAGCAATGCATAGAACTCAATGCAAAACATATGCAAACCAATAACCAGACACTTCAGCTGCATTTAAAGCTGGCTCTAGCTGCAGCCTTACAGAATGCTCCTCTCTGGAATAATCTGCTCTAACTGCACTATGCTTCTTAGCACCATAAGCAGCCCCAGCTGCATGTACCTCTTCTTGTAGCATCAGTTCACATCCATCTGATGCCTAGACTCCAGCTACATAGAGAGAAGCTCTAAGCAGACATCAAGCCATTATACAGAAGGAACACCTGCCTTATATTCTTTTGTTTTGCAGGAGATTCCCTATCTGATCCTGTTTCCTTTCAGCTCTCCATTCGAATCTAGAATTGTCAAGATATTAATTCCTAACAGAGATTTGTATGGCCAACATTCTCCCCTTTTCTTTAAGTGTAATCAGTAAAAGTTAATGATTATGTTTTGGGGAAATCTGCAGGCCTTCTGTAATCATCTACTATCTCTTACTTTCCCAACTGCTTCTTGTTAGAAAGAAAACCCTGGGAATGGGAAACAAATATTTTTTTTTCTTTCTTTTCAGTTTTAGTATAGTGAAAATCTCTGAAAAATTAAAGCTGAAAGTGTTACTGGCTCAATCATGTTCAACTCTTTGCAACCTGTGGACTGTAGTCCATTAGGCTCCTCTGCCCATGGGATTCTCCAGGCAAGAATACTAGAGTGAGTTGCCATTCCTTTCTACAGGGGATCTTCCTAACTCACAGATCAAATCAGGGTCTCCTGCACTGCAGGCAGATTCTTTACCATCTGAGCCACCAGGGAAACCCACTTTGCTACAAATTCCATATTCTATTTCAGAGGCTTTGGATGTTTTTCTTATTCATTTGGGTCAGATGGCTTTTGACCTTGACTCTGTGGGGGAAGTGACTCAGGAAGTTGGGAAGATGTTGGGTAAGTGGCATTTTAATATTATACCACGATTCATGGCATTCAAAATGCCATACTTACTTCCTACCTCTGGTTTATGATGATATACTGTCAAATATTTATTCCTATAGGAGTCTAAGTTGCAGATAGTAGAACCAGTCAAACTATTCTAGCAGTCAGGAATTTATTAAGGATATGTCCACTACAAATTGGCACTTGCCAGCTGCCTTAGTGGGGTTTGTATCCTGTGCCGCTGTAGGAGCTGAACTTCAACACCTCCTGAAGGGAGTGCAGGCTGGATATCAGGAATGATGCACTCCATTCTCTAGGAAAACTGGCAGACCAGTTCTTCAGATATAAATTTTCAGGAACTGATTCTATGCACCCAATTCTTGCATCTCCTTATATCTAGAAAATTGGTAAATGCCTTTATGCTGACATCTGCTCCTCATGACTAGCAGAAAATTTCTGTAAAGATAAGTGCTTGATTGCATCAACTCTCACTTCATTAAAACCATATATATTGATTCCCTCCCCCCACCTCTTTGGAGCAATTTCTCAGAGCTGAGGTGCTGTCAGCAGTTCCGCACTCCTCACTTTGCCCCAAATAAAATTAACATGCACCTCTCACGTTGTGCATTTCTTAGTTAACAGATATTAGTTTTGCCACAGATTCACCAGAAGAGGAGAAAACTAGACTGGGATTCTACATACTCAGAAACTATATATTCAGGGAAGGAAATCAAGAAATGTTTATGAACAACTAAATGCAGACATTCTTCTAATGGAAACACCACTGTACTTCATGTTATCAGCTAAAACAATAGGTAACAGACCCAAGAATTCTGTTCCTGCTGTCTCCACCCTTCTCCCGTCTCTGCTAAAACAGATGCATACATTGTCATGCTTGCTAGCAGATAGCTGTCGTCAATAACCACTCACTTTGCTCATTTCCACTTTCAAGTCTCAAGAAGACACATTTGATTGGCAGATACAAAGTCACACAAAATGACTGATGTGATAGCAAGCCTAACAAAGGCAGATTTTAGCTTTCAAGACTTTAACACAAGGAAACCTGAAAAAGGAGTGTGAAAAGAACAGTGAGTCTGACTTCCATGGTAACCTGTATTTTAGCTATAGTCATGGAAGATTAGAGCTTCAAATGAATTTGGCTTGAATCTCCTATCCTACAACACAGAAAAATTCAATGGTTACTCAGTGTTTTGAGACTTCCTTTATTTTTACTTCCTGTTTCAATTAAATCTCTCATTTTTATTTCAACTTGTATCCTGAGAATTCCCCATTCTTTCAGCCGACCTAGAAAAGAATCAAAGTCTCAATCATTATGCATACTACATGTTTGGATTGTAGAGTTTCCTCTGGCATTTTGCTGTTTTGTAGGGAAATAGAGTAATTAAACTAAATTTTACTTCAGCCATCACTGCCATTAATTCCTTTAACCCCGTTCCTTCTTTCAGTAGATATCTGATGCCCTATTGCTCCACCCAAACCTTGTCTCCTCTCCTCCTCATTTGACCATGGCTTCAAAATCCCACTCATCTTACTTAACATTATTTATGTACCTCTCATTGGATAACCATAGCTCATTCAAGATATACTCAGAAAAACTCACCTTTAAAGCAACATCTGTTCTAAAACTGGATAGTTCTTGAAAATAATTATGTATTCATATCTTAAAGCAATTATATTCTTCATAATACTGACATATCTCATAATTTAAAGAATTTAAGGATTCAACAATCATTTATTGAAACTACAGTGGTTATTTAGAAGAAAAAATGCAAAATTTAATTTATGCTTAAAAATTGCTTATAGCTTTTTCAGAGAGTTAAAATACATATGGGATTCCCAGGTAGCGCTAGTGGTAAAGAACCCATTTGCCAGTGCAAGAGATATAAGAGACACTGGTTCGATCCCTGGGTCGAGAAGATCCCCTGGAGGAGGGCATGGCAATCTACTCCAATATTCTTGCCCAGAGAATCTTCACGGACAGAAGAGCCTGGTGGGCTACAGTCCATAGGGTTGCAAAGAGTCAGACATGACTGAAGTGGCTTAGCATGCATGCAAAATACATATCAGAAAAAGCAAAATATAGGAATAGGTAACAGTTAATATATATATATATTATTACAGCTTAATAAAATGCAACTTCAAATATGAAAGTGAAAATGATGGCTTGTCAAAACCAAAGAAAACTATTTGCTTATTATCTTGAACTTTATTATATACACATTTCTGATAAGTTATCTAGTGAAGGAAATCTTTCCACAAAGGTTAATATTTTTATATGCACAAATCATATTTCAGAGACAAAGGAGAATATTAAAAAATAAAATGGATATATTGAGAATGTTTGAGGAATAGTATGTAAACACATTTTAAACACCTTTGATGAATTCCTTTTAAATATACAAGTATGTAGTATTTAATACACAAGTACTTGTCAAAATTCCAAGATTAAACATATCATGAAAAATTCATTTTCAGTAGGTTAAATTTCTATTTTTCTGCATTTGGTGTAATTTCTAATTATTAATGTTAATTGGATTCAATATAGACAGTGATCAGGTATATAGGCATAGGTATGATCACTCACCTAGAGCCAGACATCCTGGAACGCGAAGTCAAGTGGGCCTTAGGAAGCATCACAAAGCCAGTGGAGGTGATGGAATTCCAGTTGAGCTATTTCAAATCCTAAAAGATGATGCTGAGAAAGTGCTGCACTCAATATGCCAGCAAATTTGGAAAACTCAGCAGTGGTCACAGGAATGGAAAAGGTCAGTTTTCATTCCAACCCCAAAGAAAGGCAATGCCAAAGGATGCTCAAACTACCGCACAATTGCATTCACCTCACATGCTAGCAAAGTAATGCTCAAAATTCTCCAAGCCATGTTTCAATAATGTGTGAACCATGAACTTTCAGATGTTCAAGTTAGTTTTAGAAAAGGGAGAGATACCAGAGATCAAATTGCCAACACCCGCTGAATCATCAAAACAGCAAGAGAGTTCCAGAAAAACAACTACTTCTGCTTTATTGACTTTGCCAAAGCCTTTGACTGTGTGGTTCACAACAAACTGGACAATTCTTAAAGAGATGGGAATACCAGACCATGTAACCTGCCTTTTGAGAAATCTGTATGCCGGTCAGGAAGCAACAGTTAGAAATGGACATGGAAAAACAGACTGGTTCCAAATTGTGAAAGGAGAACCTAAAGGCTGTATATTATCACCCTGTTTATTTAACTTATATGCAGAATACATCATGAGAAATGCTGGGCTGAATGAAGCAAAAGCTGGATTCAAGATTGCCGGGAGACATATCAATAACTTCAGATATGCAGATGACACCAACCTTATGGCAGAAAGTGAAGAAGAACTAAAGAGCCTCTTGATGAAAGTGAAGGAGGAGAGTGAAAAAGTTGGCTTAAAACTCAACATTCAGAAAACTAAGATCATGGCATCTGGTCCCATCAGTTTAGTTCAGTTAGTTCAGTTCAGACACTCAGTTGTGTCCAATTTTTTGTGACCCCATGAATCACAGCATGCCAGGCCTCCCTGTCCATCACTAACTGCTGGAGTCTACACAAACCATGACCATTGAGTCGGTGATGCCATCCACCCATCTCATCCTCTGTCGTCCCCTTCTCCTGCCCTCAATCTTTCCCAGCATCAGGGTCTTTTCAAATGATTCACCTTTTCTCATCAGGTGTCCAAAGGATTGGAGTTTCAGCTTCAACATCAGTCTTTCCAATGAACACCCAGGACTGATCTGCTTTAGGATGGACTGGTTGGATCTCCTTGCAGTTCAAGGGACTCTCAAGAGTCTTCTCCAACACCACAGTTGAAAAGCATCAATTCTTTGGCATTCAGCTTTCTTTATAGTCCAACTATCACATCCATACATGACCACTGGAAAAACCATAGCTTTGACTAGATGGACCTTTGTGGGCAAAGTAATGTCTCTGCTTTTTAATATGCTGTCTAGGTTGGTCATAACTTTCCTTCCAAGGAGTAAGCGTCTTTTAATTTCATGGCTGCAATCACCATCTGCTGTGATTTTGGTGCACAAAAAAATAAAATTAGCCACTGTTTCCATTGTTTCTCCATCTATTTGCCATGAAGTGATGGGACAGATGCCATGATCTTAGTTTTCTGAATGCTGAGCTTTAAGCCAACTTTTTCACGCTCCTCTTTCACTTTCAACAAGAAGCCCTTTAGCTCCTCTTCACTTTCTACCATAAGGGTGGTGTCATCTGCATATCTGAGGTTATTGATATTTCTCCTGGAAATCTTATTCCAGCTTGTGTTTCCTCCAGCCCAGCATTTCTCATGATGCACTCTACAGGTAAGTTAAATAAGCAGGGTGACAATACACAGCCTTGATGTACTCCTTTTCCTATTTGGAACCAGTCTGTTGTTCCATGTCCAGTTTGAACTGTTGCTTCTTGACCTGCATACAGGTTTCTCAAGAGGCAGGTCAAGTGGTCTGGTATTCCCATCTCCTTCAGAATTTTCCACAGTTTATTGTGATCCACACAGTCAAAGGCTTTGGCATAGTCAATAAAGCAGATATAGATGATTTGCTGAAACTCTCTTGCTTTTTTGATGATCCAGTGGATGTTGGCAATTTGATCTCTGTTTCCTCTGCCTTTTCTAAAACCAACTTGAACATCTGGAAGTTCATGGTTCACATATTGCTGAAGCCTCACTTGGATAATTTTGAGCATTACTTTACTAGCGTGTGAGATGAGTGCAATTGTGCAGTAGTTTGAACATTCTATCACAATGCCTTTCTTTTTTGAATGGAATGAAAACTGACCTTTTCCAGTCCTGTGGCCACTGCTGAATTTTCCAAATTTGCTGACATATTGAGTGCAACACTTTCATGGCATCATCTTTGAGGATTTGAAATAGCTCAACAGGGATTCCATCACCTCCAGTAGCTTTGTTCGTAGTGATGCTTCCTAAAGCCCACTTGTCTTCATTTTCAAGGATGTCTTTCTCTAGGTGAATGTGAGTGATCACACCATCGTGATTATCTGTGTCATGAAGATCTTTTTGTACAGTTCTTCTGTGTATTCTGGCCACTCTTCTTAATATCTTCTGCTTCTGTTAGGTCCATACCATCTCTGTCCTTTATTGAGCCCATCTTTGTATGAAAATTTCCCTTGGTATCTCTAATTTTCTTGAAGAGATCTCTAGTCTTTCCCATTCTATTGTTTTCCTCTATTTCTTTGCAGTGATTTCTGAGGAAGGCTTTCTTATCTCTCCTTGCTATTCTTTGGAACTCTACATTCAAATGGGTATATCTTTGCTTTTCTCCTTTTCTTTTGCTTTTCTTCATTTCACAGCTGTTTGTAAGACATCCTCAGACAGCCATTTTGCTTTTTTGCATTTCTCTTTCTTGGGGATGGTCTTGATTCCTGTCTCCTATACAGTGTCACAAACCACCACCCATAGTTCATCAGGCACTCTGTATATCAGATCTAGTCCCTTAAACCTATTTCTCACTTCCACTGTGTAGTCATAAGGGATTTGATTAGGTCATACCTGAATGGTCTAGTGGTTTTCCCTACTTTCTTCAATTTAAGTCTGAATTTGTCAATAAGGAATTCATGATCTATGCCACAGTCAGCTCCCTGTCTTGTTTTTGCTGACTGTATAGAGCTTCTCCATCTTTGGCTGCAAAGAATATAATCAATCTGATTTCAGTGTTGACCATCTGGTGATGTCCATTTGTAGAGTCTTCTCTTGTGTTGTTGGAAGAGGGTGTTTGGTATGACCAGTGCATTCTCTTGACAGAACTCTATTAGCCTTTGCCCTGCTTCATTCTGTACTCCAAGCCCAAACTTACCTATTATTCCAGGTGTTTCTTGACTTCCTACTTTTGCGTTCTAGTCCCCTACATTGAAAAGGACATATTTTTGTGGTGTCAGTTTTAGAAGGTCTTGTAGGTCTTCACAGAACCGTTCAACTTCAGTTTCTTCATCGTTACTGGTCGAGGAATAGACTTGGATTACCGTGATATTGAATGGTTTGCCCTGGAAACAAATGGCAAATAGATGGGAAAACAGTGGAAACATTGGCAGAGACACTACTTTGCCCACAGTGTCTGTCTAATCAAAGCTATGTTTTTTTCTAGTAGTCATGTATGGATATGGGAGTTGAACTATAAACAAAGCTGAGTGCTGAAGAATTGATGCTTTTGAACTGTGGTGTTGGAGAATTCTCTTGAGAGTTCCTTGGACTGCAAGGAGATCCAACCAGTTCATCCTAAAGGAAATCAGTCCTGAATATTCGTTTGAAAGACTGATACTGCAACTGAAACTCTATTAATCTGGCCACCTGATGTGAAGAACTGACTCATTTGAAAACACCCTGATGCTGGGAAAGATTGAAGGCAGGAGGAGAAGGGGACAACAGAGGATGAGATGGTTGGATAGTGTGACTGACTCAGTGAACATGAGTTTGAGTTAACTCTGGGAGTTGGTGATGTACAGGAATGTCTGGCGTGCTCCATCCATGGGGTTGCAAGAAGTCGAACATGACTGAGCGACTGCACTGAACTGAACTGATAAACTGTGAATCCTTTCAGTGTTCTAGTAGACTGTTTAAAAAGCTTATTTATAAAAAAAAAAAAAGCTTATTTACATATACAGAATTCTGTTTATCTCTTATATGGGAAATGATTATCTCATTTTCATATTATAATATTTGCAGTATAAGTTCTAAGACATTATTCATTTCACCTTTGCACTCTCTATTGTGTCCTGCATTGAGTTTTGCATGTAGAGTTATTCAATATAAAGTTATTCATAGACTAGTAAATACATGAGAGGAAATAACCAGTGGTTGAAAAACAGAAAGAATCAAAAAATTGATGCGTTTATATATGGTTCATTCAGTAGTTGTCTCCATTATTGTAAGTGGTTCAAATGGACCACATTACAAACTTAAAACTGCTCTTTTTAGAGCAGCAGTGAATGCCTGCTACTTTTTTCACTGTGGTTTCTTCAAATCTCTAATTTCTGGATTTCTCATGTCAATTCTCAGTGTTGTTCAATGGCTTATCTCTATACCTTGCTTTTCAAATGTCAGGTTTCTCCATGTTCTTGCCTTTGATCTTTTTTATCTTGTTATTCTAAGTGTTCTTTCTTGATTCTCCAGAATAAGATAAATGATTATCTGTATCTACATCTTTTGTTTAAGTGACTCTCCAAGCTATCAAAAACCCAACTCCTGAACTCTTATTGGATTCTGCACCTATACATCCACCACAAATACCAACATCATCATCTTCAAAACTAAAATAAACCTTTCTGCCCCTAATCTCATTTAACATCAAATAGACTCATTGGCTTGGTACTTAACTGATATTCAAAATAGACTCATTGGCTTGGTACTTAACTGATATTCAAAATTTAAAAAGCCCTGAATGTTTTATCACCTAAAAACTGCTCAAACTGTCCCCTTCATCTCTATTCTAATAGCTAGTGCCTTTATAAAATTTCCCCTTATCTTGTTGCCACTGAAAATTCTTTCTAAAACATTATTATTGTGTTAATATTATTATTTTTTTCTAAAATATCATTCAGCAAAAGTACTTCATTCTATAAAGATTGTTTTTATGCATGATGATATTTCCATGGTTTTGTTTCTTCAAAGTTTTTATAAGATTATAGGGAATAAGTACAATATCAGAAACAAAATGTACCTTGACCTCATGGTTTTCTTTACTTCTGAGTAATTCTTAGCATAGAAGTGAAATCAGGGCTGATCAACACTTCCAACCTTTGAAACCATCTCTTTATGCTCATTTTAGCACACTCTTTTCTATTTCTAAAAACATGGGAACCCTAAACTAAGCTCAAATATTCTCTCCATTTTTATTTTTCATTAGTCTTTTACTTCTTTCTTCTTCTGGTATCTTCTGACATATAACTTTTCATACTGTTGGGTTTTCCATTTCCATGATTCTTTGTGCTATGCATACAATTTTATTGTAAAATTTAGATTAATAACTATAATTATATACATTTTATATATGTACAAGTATTAGGACTTCCCTGGTAGCTCAGCTGGTAAAGAATCTGCCTGCAGTTCAGGAGACCCTGGTTTGATTTCTGGGCTAGAAAGATCCACTGGAGAAGGGAATGGCTATACACTCCAGTAATCTTGGTTTCCCCTGGTGACTCAGTTGATATAGAATCCACCTGCAATGTGGGAGACCTGGATTTGATTCCTGGGTTGGGAAGATCCCCTGGCGAAGGGAACGGCTACTCACTCAAGTATTCTGGCCTGGAGAATTCCACAGACTTAATAGTCCATGGGGTTTCATAGAGTCAGACACAACTGAGGGACGTTCACTTTCATCTCTTCATTAACTCAGTCAACTGGTAGACAGAAGAAATCCTGTCTATCTTTATTTAAATTCTCAGCTTCTAATAGGTTATTTGGAGCCATAAAGTGTTTCTTATTAATTTTGAAATAAATTCAGCAGAATTTTGGACAGCACTTTGACAGTACTAAGTCTCTCAGGAAAGCTGTTGGCCTGTACATTCCCATTTTCTTCATGACCTTGACAAATTATGTATCTCTCTCTCACTTGCTTTCTCAAGGTGTCTCTTTCAACCAGCCCTCTACCTTTTGTACAGAAATGTACTCTACAACCAACTATTGAGACAACTCAAACTGTGCAAGATATTATGGTCTTTTCTTCCTCTCTCCCTGCTTCTCATCCATTTTCCCCCATTCTTGCCAAATTTCTCCTAAAAGAAACCAAAGTTTTGCATTCTAACAATCCTTTCAGTCTCTCAGATATCCAAGCTGCTGAGCAGAGCTCAGCAAATCCATGCAATCTTACAGGTTGGTGCCAGTGGAAATAGATGACTTGTAGGCTCTGCTGGGTCCTCAGAGCAGCTCATCCAAGCTTCTTCAACTTAATAAGGTCCCTTTTGTCCTTTGGCTCAGCAGTTATCTCCATCATGCACACCTTGCTACTAACCCTCCTCCTAATGCCTCCCAACAGTCTTCTTACTCTCAATACATTACTCTAGTGGTTATTCCCCTTGAAAACTCCAGCTTTCTATCCTTCATATACTTCCCTCTGATCCTCTTGTTTGAATTTCACTGAATTTATTTTTACTTCCTTCATCTATTCCAATTATATGACCCACAAATCAGTATCCTGATACTCATTTTCTTTCTTTTTTTTTTTTGACTGCACAGCACAGCTTACAAGATCTTAGTTCTCTGACTGGGGATTAAATCCAGGCCTTTAAGAGTAAAAGCTCAGTGTCCTAACCACTGGACTGTTAGGGAATTCTCTATTTTATTTTATAATACAGTTGCTTCCTAAAAATTCAACACTGTTCAGAATATGGTCTTTGAGATTCAACAGACACGAATTACATTTCATTGGGCAAGCTACTTAACCTGTTCAACCTTTAGTTTCTTTAGATATGAAATAAGATAATATCTTCAATACTTTGGCCACCTGACGCAAAGAGCCAAGTCATTGGAAAAGATGCTGATCCTGGGAAAGATTGAAGACAAAAGGAGAAGAGGGCAGCAGAGGATGAGATGGTTGGATAGTATCACTGACTCAGTGGACATGAAGTTTGGCAAACTCCAGGAGATAGTGAGGGACAGGGAGAGCCTGGCATGTTGCAGTGCATGGAGTCACAAAGAGTTGGACATGCCTTAGCGACTAAACAAAAAACAACCTTTCCACAGAGCTTTAAATGAGATAATATTTTCAGAATTATTAGCTCAGAATTTGTTATGAATTGAGTACCAATATATGTCAGGTACAATTTTTAAAAATGTGAAGGAAAGAGTATTGGAAAAATTCAATTATTTTCATTGCAATTTACATTGTAGGAAATTGCACATAGCAATTATAATTAGGGCTTCTCTGGTGGCTCAGCTAGTAAATAATTTGCTTGCAATGCCAGGGACCCACGTTTAATCCCTGGGCCAGAGAAGATATGCTGGAGAAGGAAATGGAAACCCACTCCAGTATTCTTGCCTGGAGAATTCCATGGGCAGAGGAGCCTGATGGGTCACATGGGGACCCACAGTCCATGGGTCTGCAAAGAGTCACACACAACTGAGCCACTAACACACACACATACATATAATTAAGGAAGGATGACTTCTATAACAGAAACAAAAATGATAGAAAATATGTGCCATTTGTAATTCACCTTTTCTATCAGTCATCCATAAGCTGAGTGTGTAAAGTCTTCCTAAGTGGCACCTCTCCTCAGTAGGTTACTACAGCATGTAGAGACCCTATTTTAGAATGTTTCTCAGTATTCATTCTGCCCATTTCCACCATGCTCAAACCAGCTCTCTCCCTAGTACTCCTGAAGGAGACCCTGGCAATGGTCCCTAGTAATTCCTCACTCTCACCAAGGTCTCATTCCAGTGCATGCTGCAACCTCCTGTGAGACTGAGGTTCTGCAACCTAACAGGTCTATGAGTCCTTCCTAGAATAGGTTCCCCCACCTCTGTTCTTTGCCGGCCTTTTATCTGTAGGAAAATCTTAGTCATATAATAAATTTAATCAGAGAAGGGAGAAATCGCAGAAAGAAAGGAAAACAATCAAGCAAAACAAAGTACTACATTAATCATTAAACAAAGTCAAGGACCTTTAGTTCTTCATCAAGGGCTATAGACAATATTCTAAGTCAAGTCCTCTGAGCTGTTTTGCAGTTATTGAAACCCACACCAGGTGGAAAAAGTTAATGCTGCCCACAAGCATGGAGACCATGAACCACTTGGAGTCACAATGTTGATGATGCTGACTCTGTTACCTCACTGCCAATCAATCAGAAGATTGTTCAGGAGCTGATCCCACCCTGCTCCTGAAACATTAGGAGACTTTTCACTGCTCCCTCCAGGGTGGGACACAGTTTTGGAGGCATTATCCCACTGTAGCTCCCTCTGTCTGTCAAAGCAGGAAAGCTATTTCTTTCTACTTAACCCAAAACTCCGAGATTTAACCCAGCATGGGTATACAGAGGTCAATTTGGTAATAGTTCCCAAAAGCACAGTTGAAATGTTATTGGTTTTCTGTTTAAAAAAAAAAAAAAGAAATTGAAATGCTCACAATTATCCAGTTGCTTATTCTCAGCCTAGCATTCAAGATCCTTCCATTACCTGCTTCTAGAATATTCATACCATCTCTGCTGTATGTCCTCCAGCCAGCCTCCCACTTACCTCTTCCCCTCCCCCATCTCCTGCTTCCTTTGACCCCAAAGTTGCGCTTATTTCTCTCCCCTCTGTTGCTCCGTTCCCTCTGCCAGTAAGATCGCTTTTATTCTCTTTAATAAGATCATTGCAAATGGCATGGTTTTAACAGAGACTTTCTGTTTTCCTAGAGGAGGAATGATCTTGCTTTTGAGCACCTTGCCCTTTGAACTGCTGCTAAAGAAGGCAAGAATCCAACGCTCTCCATTTGTATGTTGCTTACCTGAGGATTCCTTATCTACTCACCAGCATGTACACTCCTAGAAGATTGACTTGTCCTACTACAGTGCGCTGAAAACACCAGGAATACAAAAGCTTGTTCTCTCCTTTACTTAATTACTTTTCTATTACGAGAGTACAAGGCCTGATACAAAGAGTTGCTCAATAAATATTTGCTGAACTGAGTCAATTAAATAGAGGAAGTTTGCCTCTAATAAGTGTTACAACACTTTATAATTTGAACTTTGAGTGTAACTCCATGACCATACATTTCTTATGGTCTTTTTGTTCTTCATTTACAAGATATCTTAGCACATATTCCAAACTTTTATTCATGTTACATAATGTTGAAATCTGTAGCTACAAGGGCTGCAGCCTGGAATTTAATTCCAGCTGAGAACTGCGATGTAGTTAAACATTCCTATACAATTTAGTTTAATGAGAGCCATAATGTATTATTACCAAGAAAAAGTAACTAAAAGGTTGGTTGACCAAGCAGTGTGAAACTGAAATAAGCAACCACTTCCTAATTAGAAATGAAAAGAGTCTGCATCTCTAGGGTTTGGCTAAGTGTTGGAGGAGGTCATCGAGAGGGCATGACTGCAGGCTGAACCAGAGAACTGGACCCCAGAAAAACAGAGGTTCATCACTCCTCCCACAGTGGGAGCCGCATTCAAGGACACAGCCTTGAGAGAGAAATGTGTTGCTGAGACCAGGTGGAAGGTGTGCGTGAATCCAGTTCAGACCTCTATTTCTTAATCGCCTGGCAGGCAGATGCAGAGATCCAGGCATCCTGTGGCCGCCAAAGCAAGCCTAGCAGGTGAGTCTCCTATTTGTTACACCTGCCCCCCACCCAACCCAAGTGGCTGCCTCTTTCCTAGGTCCCTCCTTGTCTTCTGTGTGTGGGGCCAGTTTACAAACCAAGAACAAATTGGCCCCAAATGTTCTTTTATTTTTATGGGTTTTTTTCCCCTTGGAAGTATCTGGGGAATAAAAGGCCAGTCTGGTCTTCAGCGGCTCACTTTGTGCTTCTTTATTACGGTCGGTTACAGGAGATGAGAAGTGAATGTGTCACTTTAAGAAGAAAATCTTCTTAACCTTGAAGGAATGAATCAGGTGTGAAATGTTCTGTTTGATACATTCGGAGGGATGCTTTCCTAGATTTATGCTATAAAATTGAAAAACATTTTACACGCTGAGGTCTGACTCAGGCTCTAGTTCAATAAAATCTATGAACACTGCTTCTCTTTCCTTTTGAGAAAAAAACTACAGTTCACTATTTTCCTAGAATTAAATGAATAACTTTTAACAGCCATCAATATAATGAGGTATTCTTTAATTGATCCAAGCCATATAAGTTCCTGAAGGCACTGTTATTTTCCGGGGAAAACAAAAACAAAAACTGTCCATGTGTGTAATTTTGTTCCTGTACTTTTCTCATATATTTGAATGAGAAAGCTTTTTTAAAATCACATATGCAACTGTTGTTAATTACTAAATGATGATGGATAGCAGGTGTGTAATTACAAATTTATCAGATGAAAAAGAGGTACATTTTTTAAATGCAGAAATCTGCAATCATAGGAAGCTTGCTCTGAGCCTCTGCTCTCTCTAGCCCTATCTCTAACGGGAGATGAAATAATGAAAAAATATTTGGCTAAACTGCTGGCAAAACTCTTCCTGTTTGTACCACACTTGCAAACAGTCTCTTGGGACTAGCAGCGGAATCCTTCCTATTGATTGGCTGGTTAAATAGAGGACTATTAGCTTCAGACAGGCTAGATTGATTACACAGCAGCAGCGAGAGCGGAGACTCAGAGCTAAGTGAGCCTCAGGGTGAAAAGGAGAGCGGGGACGCAGGGTGCGGGGCTGGGAGGGAGGCAGGCGCGTTCCATCGCATCCCTGTGTGGCTGCCGAGCCCAGCGCCCTGCTCCGCAGCTTCCCCAGTCAACAACTTACTGAGGCGCCTTTTCTCTCACAAGAGGATGTCAGCTCCCAGCCCCTGCAAGAAATAACAGACTTCACCTTGGAATAGTTCATCCACTCCTGCTTCATTAACGAGGATTTTGAAAAGAAAACCCCAATCAAGTTCCCTTTCCAGCCCCACTTTGTTCCCGAATTGAATAGAAACCGTGTCGGCTCCTGGTAAGAAAATGAAATTTTTCTCTCTGGATTTCTTTTTGAGTCACCCACAGTAAAATACAGCAGAGCTTTGCGTGCTTTAAAAAATGAGTTTCCGGTGATGTATTTAAAGTTAATAGAGTACACAGGCATGTGGATTTAGGAATATGTTAATGCATATTTATATGAATATATTTGCTGTTTTATCTCCAGGGAAATGTAAGTTTCTTTCTCTGTTTTATTAAACTACTAGATTATAAGTTTATGAGTAGATAATTTGTGTGAAGAAGAGAAATGAAGCGAAGTTCACACTAAAAAAGAGCATTTTTGGTGACAGCCCTGAAATATGTTCACATATAAGGCTCTTATAGGCAACTTTGAAAAAATAATAGCCAAGCAGGACAGGACTATTTCTGCATTAAATGTCTTCTGTTATATTTCATGCATAGAAGCTGCTGTGAGCTTCAGTGATTGTCAGTGGTGATTTTTTTCCCCCTAAATCTGTCTTTTGATTGCAGTCTTAATTCTTCAACATAAATATGATGCTTCTTAAATGATTTGGCATTAGACTACCATCTTATTATAGCTAGGTTATTGACAGCTAGAATTTGGTCTTAAGAAAGTACTGAGCTCAGGCAGGGAAATATGAGTCTGGAGATGTTCAGCTAGTACTAGAGCTAGAGTTCCCTCAGTTAATTTCAGTGTCAGTGAAGGTAAGCGCTGGTAAAGTGTCTGTGAATATATGGGAACTTTGCACATATTAAATTCTCTTCTGGGAACAGGGATTTTTTACATGTTTCTGCTGAAAGTGATGGGATGGAATAGGAATAGTGGGTTGCGGCAATGCAGTACTGATATGGTTGGTTAACCTTAGGTTTATAGGTCACAAATGTCAACTGCTAACGAGACAGCATTGTGACATCAGACATAAGGGATTCATTTCATCCTTGCTAGGACTAAAATGGTTTGTGAGATTTTTTGATGGCAATTTATTTGGTCTGGGATCAATGAAGTGAGATATTGTATCCTAAGAACTGTTTAGATTGTCAGTTTCAAGCAAAGTTTCCTGAGTCACTCCTCTAATCAAAACCAAGCTTGCATCTGTGGTAAGTCCACAAAACTTTTAAATATGTTATGCAATGTTTCACAGGAGAAGGTGGTGGCCACAATTTTGGCAGATAATGTAGCTGAACTTCTTCATGTTCCATTCTCTGAATGGCAGTGTTTGTGTATGTTTCACCCTTACTTGTGTTGAACATAACTATACACTTGAAAAGCACAACTTTTTATGATATCTCTTTTGTTTTCCAAATGTGAAATAATATTTTCATGTTTTTTGAGTAAATATTATAACTACCTAGATATTTCTACTTATAATAGCCATATCAAAAGGGCATGATTGTATCATTAATGCAGACTTTTTTTTAAAGTGCATTTTGACTAAAGGAATAGAAATATGTGTTGGAGAATACTGAATTTTTTAACTTTGAATTGAGTCATTAAAAAAAAATCTTTTTGGGTATCATATTTGAGAAGCTATGTATATATGAGCACTATTGTATCAAATCCACATATAGCATTTATGTTAAATCAGTTATAATTTTGTTTAATTATGCTAACTTTTTGTTCAAATACAAAATAGTGTTTTAATCCTTTCATTTTATTGTTTTTGCAAATAATATAACATGTTTCAACAAAGAATTCACTTAAGATTTAGTGAATTAGTCTTGTAGGTCTTGTAGTTTCTATATTTAATACACAAAATCATTTAAAATTCCATAAGTTTGTTGCAACAGTATTAGTGTCAGGTACTTATGCAGTATATTTTCCTTATAGCATTTATTTATGGGTTCTATTGGGGAAAACACAGTAAGACATTCTCAATTGTGTTGTATGATTATATGAGAAAATTTAATTAATTCTTTAGTATGTACAGCTGTAAATCTTCATCCTTAATTTGTCACATGATTAGGCTTCTTCTCCTTTAAAAAAAAACTTTTAAAATACTTTCTTTAAATTGATGTTTAAGCATCCTTCTTGGCTTACAGTATTACTTTGACTCTATCTTTTTTTAATTCTTTTGTTATTTTACAAATTCTGTGCTTACCCCTGTGAGGGATTTGATTCCCCATTTTCTTAAAAGAAAATTGTATCTTGATTGGGGGAAAAAAAAGCATTAAGAAATAATATTTCACACTTCCCAGCTATGTAATTAATATGACTCCTGCATGTCAGAGCAGTGCCTCTCAGCAGGCATGAAAAAATGTATCCTAGCACTCGTGTATATAAACCAGTCTAGTTCTGAAATTCAGCAATTTAGTCAATTCAGCTCAGGAATTTTCACTTTTCTATACCATCTTTGGAGGGCTCCATCTGACATTTTATTCAACTTACCATTCATTTCCATATTATCAGATGTCTTTCAGGCTTAGTGAACCAAGAACTGAGCAAGCACCACCTATTCTGTTTTTTATAGATACCTGTACCATTAGGGGGCTCTTTCTTCCTGTGTTATACTCAACAAACCACTGTGAGAGGTTTTACTGCTTTCTTAAAGTATTTCCTTGTTTTTAAAGTGTTGAGTGCTGCCTGAAGTAGGTTTCTCCTATTCTCCACAAAAAGAAAACTTTTCAGATCAACAAAAATTCTTTGTTTTCACAAGAAAGTGAATGTATCTTATACTTTTAAAGTTTTCTCTTTCAAATATTCTTTTTTTTCCATTTATTTTTATTAGCTGGAGGCTAATTACTTTACAGTATTGCAGTGGTTTTTGTCATACATTGACATGAATCAGCCATGGATTTACAGGTATTCCCCATCCTGACCCTGCCCTCCCACCTCCCTCTCCACCTGATCCCTCTGGGTCTTCCCAGTGCACCAGCCCTGAGCACTTGTCTCATGCATCCAACCTTTATAAAAGTTTTAATTTTTGAAAATAACCAAGGCTTCAAATATTAAAATGACTGATTTTAAGAAAATATAAAGGTTACATATTATGCAACTAGCATCATAAATGTTCACATAAGGAAAAAACTAAAGGGAGGACATTTCTTTTACAATTGCCTGCAAATAACTGTGAACCATGTAGATAGAATGAGTGACTCTGGGCTCACATGCAATTTGCTTCCAGAAGAGAACAGCAGGGAGCTAAGAGAATATTACTTGTTTTCTACAAAAGCAGACATAGAAGAGTTGAAAATAATAGAATGGTTTCACTATCTATACACATTCCGGAACTATATTTTTAAATCTGTTTTTGTGCTCAGTCGCTATAAAAATAATATCTAACTCTTTGCAGCCCCATGGACTGCAGCCTTCCAGGCTCCATTGCCTATGGAATTTTCAAGACAAAAATACTGGAGTAGAGTGCCAGTTCCTACTCTGGGGGTCTTCCTGATCCAGAGATCAAACCTGCATCCCTGCATTGGCTGGTGGACTATTTTCCACTAGTGCAGCCTCCCCAAATTCAGCATCATTCTGTATGAAGCTTTCATACATGTATACAGAGGGTGATGCAAGGGCTTATTGTGGGGATAAAGGTATTTCCTGCATCACTTATGGAAGCCACGGTTTAGTCACTAAGTCGCGTCTGACTATTTGCCACCCCATGGACTATATAGCTCACCAAACTCCTCTGTCCATGGAATTCTCCAGGCAAGAATACTGGAGTGGGTTGCCATTTCCTTCTCCAGGGGATCTTCCCCAGCCAGGGATTGAACCTGGGTCTCCTGTATTCCAGACAGATTCTTTACCGAGTCACCAGGGAAACCCTGTAGAAACCACACACATTGAATTACACTGCAGCCTTTCTTAATAAACGGAAACACAGTCCTCACATTTCCAGAACAGCTAAAGATGTACCCTGACTGCTGTTTTATTTGGGAATGAGTCAACACGTAATGATGTCTCTGTGCAAAAACAATCTATTTGGTAGGTCTAGACTTTTCATCACATGATGACAACTCCAGGAAATGAGAAAAGGTGACATCTACTTTCTGAGATGTTTATGTCAGAAAGTGCGAGGAGGGAAGGGAATCTGGACAATGAATCATGGAATCCCAATTCTTTATTGAAAGGTTCATTGACTTATCAGGGTAGAAGAGTAGTTGCTTAAATAAAATGGGAAGATAGGCATGGTACAGTCATTGCATTTACTGGTATTTTGAAAGTAAATGTGTAAGGATTTTATTGTTTGTCAGAAAATTTGCATACCTTGAAAGGACTGAATTCTGAATACAACTAATATATGTAGCTATGTGGTAATCATCCCAAGTATATCTGAAATAGGCTGGCATATGGCCTAATGTAGTTTTTTCTCACAAAATTATATTTTGTTAATGTGAATTACTGAGTAATACAATTTGAGTGGGAATCTTAATGCTATAGGTCGATGTAATCAATAATGAAAAATATTTTAAGAAATTTAATTTGCTTCTAAAAAGAGGCTGTCTTTTATGTTAAAGTAGGACATCATAGAAAAAGACCCTGATGTTGGGAAAGATTGAAGGCAGGAAGAGAAGGGAGCAGTAGAGGATGAGATGATTGGATGGCATCACCCACTCAAGGCACACGAATTTGAGCAAACTCCGGGAGGTAGTGAAGGACAGAGAATCCTGGCATGCTGTAATCCGTGGGGTCGCAAGCATTGTTATTAGTGACTGGACAAAAACAGGGCATCCCAGGTTGTGCTAGTGATAAAGAATCCATCTGCCAATGCAGGAGACACAAGAGGCAAGGGTTTGATCCCTAGGTGAGGAAGATTCCCTGGAGCAGGAAATGGCTACCCACTCCAGTTTTCTTGCCTGGAAAATTCCATGGACAGAGGAGTCTGATGGGTTACAGTCCATAAGCCCACAGAGTCGGACACATCTGAGTGACTGAGCATGCAGTAGTAGAGGTGAAAGAGCATCACTGGGGATGGGGAAAGGGCTGAATAAAATCCAAGACAAAGATGTGAAAGTTCAGTATGTAACTGAAAGTTCTTTTTTATATAAGAAACTTTTACCCAGAACTAAGATACACACACACACACACACACACATACATATAAATATTGCATGTTAATTATTAATGTTTAATGGTAAAAATACCACTGAACTGCAACTTTCTATATCTCATATGATATGAGGATAGATCTCTATAAAGGTGTGAGAAGTAGAAAAATCAGTGCCTGGTATGGATAACTACTAATATCGTAGCCTAATATCAGACTTTCTCAGGAAACAAGGTAACTCATTCCTATTGAATTTAATCTTATAGATTGAGATATAAAATGTAGGTAATTAGAAAGTATACATCTGCTTGTAGTTATTGCTCCTACCAATTAATTGAATTCCACTTTTAAAATCACTCCTGAGCTTATATGTTTTTGTGAAACTATGTGTGAGCATGATTGGTTGAGAATATATATGTGGGTATATGAGTGTAGTTTTTGTACAGTTTGAATAGGATAAAAATATAATCACCTTTAATAGGTGACTTGATTTGTGTTCTATAGCTTCCATTTTCCTCTTTAATAACTTGTCCTCACTGTACTTAAATCGACGCCACTGCACACACACTTACCTGGCCAATATGATTACCTCTAAATATGTAACATTAGAATTTGCTTAGGTATGACCTTAGATTGATCCATACACAAGCTGGAATCAAGATTGCTGGAAGAAATATCAATAACCTCACATATGCAGATGACACCACACTTATGGCAGAAAGTGAAGAAGAACTAAAGAGCCTCTTGATGAAAGTGAAAGAGCGGCATGAAAAAGCTGACTTAAAACAGCGTTCAGAAAACTAAGATCATGGCATCCAATCCCATCACTTCATGGCAAATAGGTGAGGAAAAAGTGGAAACAGTGGCAGACTTTATTTTTTTGGGCTTCAAAATCACTACAGATAGTTACTGCAGTCATAAAATTAAAAGAAGCTTACTCCTTGGAAGGAAAGTTTTGACCAACCTAGACAAAATATTGAAAAGCAGAGATATTACTTTGCCAACAGAAGTCCATCTAGTCAAGGCTATGGTTTTTCCAGTGGTCATGTATGGATGTGAGAGTTGGACTATAAAGAAAGCTGAGCGCTGAAGAATTGATGCTTTTGAACTGCGGTGTTGGAGAAGACTCTTGAGAGTCCCTTGGACTGCAAGGAGATCCAACCAGTCCATCCTAAAGAGATCAGTCCTGGGTGTTCATTGGAAGGACAGATGTGGAAGCTGAAACTCCAATACTTTGGCCACCTCAGGCAAAGAGCTGACTCATTTGAAAAGACCCTGATGCTGGAAAAGAATGAAGGTAGGAGAAGGGGATGACAGAAGATGAGATGGCTGGATGGCATCACTGACTCAATGGACATGAGTTTGGGTAAACTCTGGGAGTTGGCGATGGATAGGGAGGCCTGGCGTGCTGCAGTCCATGAGGTCGCGAAGAGTTGGACACAACTGAGTGACTGAACTGAACTGATGTCTCTTCTAATGGGGATTGTTTCATGTCCATTAGTACTGTGTCTTGAGTCATGTAACTGAATCCTTAAATCTTGTTGTTTATCAAATTCCAGTTACTCTAAATTATATATTAGGATTTTGCCACAAGGCTACTGAGAATCATAGAAATTAGTTATTATGCATTCTATTTATCATAGAAAGAATCAGATGTAGGTAGAAATAAGAGTGAGCTTTACTAGTTGTTTAAAAGATATACAAATACCACTCGGGTCAAGTAGTCAAATCTAACCCATGATTGCTAGAAAAGAGAAAATGGGAAAATATCCCATTTTAGAGCAGACATGTCAAATGGGTTTCAAACATCTGCAATATAACCATTTTTTTTAATGAATAGTTCAATTTTTAGACTAGGTTTAGGTTTACTGAAAAATGAGAGAAAGTGACATACACTTCTCATTTCTACTTTCATCTCCTCTCTATGCTGCTAGCTTCCTTCCCTAACCATGCTATTTTCTCCTGTTATTACTATTTGGCATTTTCAAGATGCATTTGCAGTGATGAATGAGCCATTACTAATAAAATATTATTATGTAAAGTCTATAGTTTACATTCTCTTGTGGCTCAAGTGGTAAAGAATCCACCTGTAAAGCAGAAGACATGGGTTCGATCCCTGGGTTGGAAAGATCCCCTGAAGAAGAAAATGGCAACCCTCTCCAGTATTCTTGCCTGGGAAATCTCATGAACAGAGGAGTCTGTAAGTTTACAGTTCGTGGCGTCACAAGAGCTGGAAATGACTTAGCAACTAAATCACTGCCACATAGCTTACATTAGCGTTCAGTACTTGTATTGTACATTCTATGCATTATAAAAAGTGCATAGTCTTATGTACAAATGACCTATACCTGAACAAAAATTCCACCACCCTAAAATTCCAGTGTTTCCCCAATTTATTTATGCCTCTCTCTTTTCCTCCCTCTGAACCTCTGATCTTTTTACTGTCTGCGTAATTTTGTCTGTACAATAATGTCCTATGATTGAACTCATACAATACGGGCTCTTTTCAGATTGCCTTATTTCACTTAGTAACATGCATTAAGTTCCTTTATGTCTTTTGAAAGCTTGGTCTCATTTCATTTTATTGCTGAATAATATTCCATTGTATAGGTTAATCATAGTTTGTTTACCCATTTATCTACTGAGAGACATCGTGGTTGCTTCCAAGTTTTGGTGTTTCTGAATAAACTTGCTTTAAACATCAGATGCAGGTTGTTTGTGTGAATATAGCTTTTCAATTCATTTGCATTCTCAATCAGTAAAGTCCCTGTTGCTCCACATCCTTCCCAGAATTTGTTGTCAGTGGTTTGTATTTTAGTCATTCTCATCTGTATATAGTATTTCTCATTGCTGTTTTTGACATATGTTTTGGGTTGGTGATAGTTGTTTGTGCCATGTTGAGAATAAGTCCAAGGGACATTATGAATCTGCAGAAAGCATAATACAAAGTCCATAATCAATTGGACGGGGTATGTATTTGGCAGAAAGGGGGCCATCCATTATTTGTAATTCATGTTTGCTAGTCACAATTTAAGGCTCTGGTGTAGTGAATGTATGAAAGTGAAAGTTGCTCTGTTATGTCCGATTCTTTGTGACCCCATGGACTCTGTGTAGTCCATGGAATTTTCCAGGCCAGAATACAGGAGTGGGTAGCCTTTCCCTTTTCCAGGGATCTCCCCCAGCCCAGGGATTGAACCCAGGTCTCCTGCATTGCAGGCAGATTCTTTGCCAGCTGAGCCACAAGGGAAGCCCAATGAATATATAAATTAGAACAATTAAGTAACTTTTGTCAGTAATCAGATATAACCATAGTTTTATATTTTGCAAGCACTGTGATTTAATTAAGTGACAAAGACTCATAAAGCACATTTTTTTTTTTTTTAAATCACTAAGTTGTGTATGACTCTTGCAACACTATGGACTGTAGCCCACCAGACTCCTCTGTCCATGGGATTTTCCAGGCAAGAATACTGGAGTGGGTTTCAATTTCCTTCTCCAGGAGATCTTCCTCACCCAGGGACCAAACTTGTGTCTTCTGCACCGACAGAGGGATCCTTACCACTAAGCCACCACAGAAGACCTAAAATTAGCCACCATCAGTTAGTCTTTGTTACACATCAAAAACCTAACAACTATAATGGCATCCACTCTGATTTCATTTTGTCAATCCTCTTCTTTCTTTGCCTTTCCTTATTGTAGTTTTTAGCCATGTTTTTATGGGTTGAAATTTCTTTTATATTACATATAAGTTAAAAAGCAAAATCCTCAGGCAGATTGACATTTTTTCATAATCCAGCCTTGACCAGTCTCTGACGTCATTGGTGATCACTCTGAACTCAAGCTAAGCTACCTTTTCCCTTTCCCCAAAGTACTTTCTCTCAACTTTCAATTTTTGCTTATGATAGTCTTACTGATTTGGTCTTCCTCTCATTCTTTACCAATTCAAACATTACCAATATTTCTACAAATTGTTGTTGAGAATGCCTCTACTATTTATCACATAAAACCTCGCTTTAATAATCATTGCATCAATTGTATCTTTATTATATCATTCTATGTAAACTATATGACTGAGAGAAAGATAATCCTTTGTAATTTTTTTTTCATTCTTTAAAGTGCAGTGTTCATAGTACTGATTAATGCCTGTTAGTTGATGGAATACATCACCAGTTCAATGGACTTGAACTTGGGCAAACTCCAGGAAATGGTGGTGGACAGGGTGACCTGGCATGCTGTAGTCCATGGGGTTGCAAAGAGTCAGACATGACTTGGTGACTGAACATCACAACAAAAACCAAAATGTCAATTCTTATAAATAAACTTGGTAAATAAATTTTTTAAATGTTGTCGTGTCTCCAATATCCTTGCCTTTCCCCCTCCTTTCTTTTGATTTTAACAAAAGAGGGACATTCCATTTGGTGGAAAGTTTTTGTGTGCTAATCCTTACATGAAGGTAGGTGGAAGTGCTAGTTCCTTATTTGTGTCTGATTCTTCGCAACCCCATGGTGTATCCATCGAATTCTTTAGGCAAGAATACTGGAGTGGGTTGCCATTTCCTTCTCTAGGGGATCTACCCGACCCAGGGATTGAATCGGGGTCTCCTACATTGCAGCCAGATTGTTTACCGTCTGAGCTACCAGGGAAGCTCTCACATGAAAGTATTTGTGTGTTAGTTGCTCAGTGTATCCGACTCTTTGTGACGCCATGGACTGAAGCCCGTCTGACTTCTCTGTCCATGGGATTTTCCAGGCCAGAATACTGGGGTGGGTTGCCATTTCCTTCTCCAGGGGATCTTCCTGACCCAGGGATTGAACCCATGTCTCCCGTGTCTCCTGTGTTGCAGGCAGATTATTTACCCACTGAGCCATTGGCGAAGTCCTACATGAAGGTAAGGTACACATTGTATAATGACCCTATATTTTATCCATAGCATTTTCTATCTGTTCGATACATTAGCTCAGCTATATGTATATGTCTCTAACAGATAGAAGATGCTATGGATAAAATATAGGGCCATTATACAGTGCGTATTATTAGATACCCCTCAGAAAACAAAATTTAAGGTATTTGGTAAAAGAAAGCACTTTAAGGCAGAATACAAACTGGAGATTTGTTTATGTTCCCTTTTGGGGCATTGATTTGAATTTAAAATGTATTGAAAGAAGAGCCAAGCAACTGAACTGTTTTACTAACGGGCTAATTAAATTTTGGAAGATCTCTTGAAACAACGCACAGACCAAGGTCCATCTGAAGCATAAATGAAACCACTAGTCTCTGAAGATGTTTAAAGGTCCTGCAAAAGAACAGATAGGAAAAAGTACTTACAGTGCCATTGCTTTCTGTCAGCATCTTCTCTTCTGTGTGTGGATATGTGTCTTGGCATATTTTCTTCTTGTAAATTAACTTATTCTGAAATACCCTTTTTGGACATTCATTTAATAATTTATATGTGCTTTTAATGTTCTTTTTCATAAAGTTTATTTGCTGGCTGTTAAAAATACTCAGGGTATACTTTTGCCATCTAGTTATTGAGTGCTTTGGTCATAAATCAATATGACTTTAACTTCTTGGCTTGGAACTAGAGAACTGACCAATTCTTTGCCAAGAATACTCCTTGATAAACTGTTTCTACTAAGGACAGAACACTTTGACTCAAAGCAGCAACATTTTTGCCAAGAAAGAAGGCTGAGGTTTTTTAGAATAAATTTCTGAAGCCCAATTTTGAAATTCGTTTGATAGAAGTAAAAAGAGAAACAGAGCCTGAATTTCAAATTCAGGTCTTTCTATCTCTGGAATATATTTTTAAAACACTATGTTATATTGCTTCTCTTATGCTCCAAATTTAGAGACGAGGTATTTGTTTGTTTTGGCTTTTGTTTTGAATTTTCAGAAGCCTGAGTTTCACCCACTTTATAAAAAGGAAGATCATGGTATTTACCTTGTAGAGATAATCCAAGGGTTCAGTAATATCATATGGGTAAAAAACTTAAAAAAGTGATTGACATAATCACAGGCGTAAAAACAACAGCAGGGCTGATGTGCATTAAATGCTTCTGAATCCACAGTGCTTGAAAAGGGAATTTAAAATGCCTCTCTTGCTAGCATTCATTCAGTCATTTGAGAAACATTGCTGGGAAGCTAATAAGCATGAGAATTTATTCTTAACTATTCGAGTGGCTAGAGAGATGAATAAAAAATATGTTAGGGACTCCCCATTGGGAGACTATGAGTAAAATCATGTCAGTAATGAAATTATTGTATTTTTTAACTGCAGATGTGACCCTGCTTACCCTCTAACATGTATGGTGGCTGTTGAAACAACATTTTTCGTTTTCTGGATTGCTTTCTATCTTGTTCCCTAAAGAAGTACTAGAGGGAGTTGGAAGGCAGGAAAATGAAAGAAAGCCTCTTAGCTCCTTCGTTTCCTGTTTTTTTTTTTTTTTTTTTTTGCTCTTCTTGACAGTATTACCTCACACTGCTCTTCACCTCAGCACCACCCACATCCTGCTGATTCCAGTTCTCACAGAACTGACTTCATTGCCCACCTCAATGGAGGACTAGGCACAGGCAGGCAGACACCTTCCCCTCACCCCAGGGGTCCCCACCTCCATGTTTTAGGTTTCTTATATCTTTAATAAGTATTAAGCTGTGATAAGCTGTTCTTACAAAACAAAATATTTCAAAGTTCTTTGTTAAAAAAAAAAAAAGGTGGGAGAAATACATCAAGACAGAGTGTAAATTAAAGGTTTGTTCCTGTCACTTTTAAAAAGCATTTACTTGAATCTGAAAGATCATAGAAAAAGAACCAAGAAATTCTCCATTGTTCCCCCAGCCTTAAGGGTGGTAGCTGCTTTCAGCACTTACTACCTCTTTCTTACCTCACTGTTGTGACTTCTTGTGTTTTCAGTCTTCCAATGTATGTGTTAACTTTCTGTTATGGTTTCTATTCTCCTTTCTTAAATCTGTCTGAAGAAGTTGATACCAGAAGAGTTGAAAACTAGAAATGGTGTAGGATACTAATGTTGAGTCCAGGATATGGATTTGATTATGTCCCTGGCCGTGGCATAATAGTGAACCATTTGCTAGAGGTGAACAGGACACTAGATATCTCTAGTAATCTGTGACTTACAAATTAGCTAAATAACCAAATATGTTTACTTGTGATGAAGGGCCCTCTGAAGCAAAGATCTTGAAGCCAAGTCATAACTGTCCTCACTATTTGGTGCTGATCACAAAGCTATAAGATGGAATAATTGTTTTAGTACATGAGAGCTTACAGACAAACCATACACAAAAGCTCATGCCTTTAAATTATTAGATCATGGCATTGCAAGAAAATCAGAAAACTTCAAAAGCCATCTGAGTGGGTTTGGATTAGGCTGATAAACATTATACTCTGAGTTTCTCTAAGCCTCTTTCCTTAGCAAAAAAAAAAAAAAAAAAAAAAAGTCTTTTTCTATTTGAGGAGACTAGTTTTCTCTTGCTTGAAGATCCCGCAGTAATTCACCTGATGGACTTGCCATGCAAAAAATGTCCACTTTCCTCAAAGTCTACCACCCCTTATTTAGACCTAATTTAGGCTGACCGATAGTTAGAGGTCTTCTAAAACTCAGCAAGCTCTCAAAGGATACAAGAAAAACTGACCTAGGAGGAGCTAATTTATCAGTTCAATTCAGTCACTCAGTCGTGTCCAACTATTTGCGACCCCATGGACTGCCACACACCAGTCTTCCCTGTCCATCACCAACACCCAGAGCTTGCTCAAACTCATGTCCATCGAGTTGGTGATGCCATCCAACCATCTCATCCTCTGTCGCCCCTACTCCTCCTGTCTTCAGTCTTTCCCAGCATCAGGGTCTTTTCCAATGAGTCAGTTCTTTGCATCAAGTGGCCAAAGTATTGGAGTTTCAGCTTTAGCATCAGTCCTTCCAATGAATACTCAGGGTTGATTTTCTTTAAGATTGACTGGTTTGATTTCCTTGCAGTCCAAGGAACTCTCAAGAGTTCTCCCCAGCACCACAATTTGAAAGCATCAATTCTTCAGCACTCAGACTTCTTTGTGGTCCAACTCTCACATTCCTACATGACTACTGGAAAAAGCATAGCTTTGACCATATGGACCTTTTTGTGCAAAGTGAGGTCTCTGCTTTTAAATACACTGTCTAGGTTTGTCATAGCTTTTCTTCCAAGGAACAAGTGTCTTTTAATTTCATGGCTGCAATCACCATCCACAGTGATTTTGGAGCCCAGTAAAAGAAAATCTGTTACTGTCTCCACTCTTTTCCTTTCTTTTGCCATGAAGTGATGGGACTGGATGCCATGATCTTAGTTTTCTGAATGCTGAGTTTTAAGCCAGCTTCTTCACTGTGTTCTTTCACCCTTATCAAGAGGATCTTTTGTTACTCTTCACTTTCTGCCATTAGAGTGGTATCATCTGCATATCTTAGGTTTTTGCCTATTTCTCCATATTACAATTTCAATTTAGGTCACAAATTCACTCCCAAACATCTGATGCTGAAGCTGAAGCTCCAGTACTTTGGCCACCTGATGCAAAGTGATGACTCGTTGGCAAAAACCTTGATGCTGGGAAAGATTGCAGGCAGGAGGAGAATGGGGCTGCAGAGAATAAGGTGTTTGAATGGTATCACTGACTCAATGGACATGAGTTTGGGCAAACTTCAGGAGACAGTGAAGGACAGGAAAGCCTGGAGCACTGCAATCCATGGGGTGGTAAAGAGTCAGGACTCTTGAGGACACTGCATATCTGAATTTAAATGACCTAAGTAACACAGAAGATGTTTTTTCTGGAGCTCTCTTGTTTTCTTGATGATCCAACAGATGTTGGCAATTTGATCTCAGGTTTCTCTGCCTTTTCTAAATCCACCTTGAACATCTGGAGTGATCAAATTTTGAGCACCCCTTGGATCATTCACAAAGCAAGAGAGTTCGAGAAAAGCATACACTTCTGTTTTATTGACTATGCCATTGTTAGTGTATAGGAATGCAAGGGATTTCTGTGTGTTAATTTTATATCCTGCAACTTTACTATATTCGTTGATTAGCTCTAGTAATTTTCTGGTAGAGTCTTTAGGGTTTTCTGTGTAGAGGATCATGTCAACTGCAAACAGCAAGAGTTTCACTTCTTCTTTTCCTATCTTGATTCCTTTTACTTCTTTTTCTGCTCTGATTGCTGTGGCCAACACTTCCAAAACTATGTTGAATAGTAGTGGTGAGTGGGCACCCTTGTCTTATTCCTGATTTCAGGGGAAATGCTTTCACCACTGAGGGTAGTGCTTGTTGTGGGTTTGTCATATATAGCTTTTTATTATGTTGAGGTATGTTCCTTCTGTTCCTGCTTTCTGGAGAGTTTTATTCATAAATGGATGTTGAATTTTGTCAAAGCCTTTTTCTGCATCTATTGAGACAATCATATGGTTTTTATCTTTCTATTTGTTAATGTGGTGTATTACATTGATTGATTTGCAGATATTAAAGAATCCTTGCATTCCTGGGATAAAGCCCACTTGGTCATGGTGTATGATTTTTTTAATATGTTGTTAGGTTCTATGCCAAAGCCTTTGATGGTGTAGATCACCACAAAATGGAAAATTCTTCAAGAGATGGGAATATGAGACCACCCTGCCTGAATCCTGAGAAATCTGTATGCAGGTCAAGAAGTAACAGTTAGAAGTAGACATGCAACAACAGACTGCTTCAAATTGGGAAAGGATTACGTCAGGGCTGTATACTGTCACCCTACTTATTTAACTTCTATGCATCATGCGAAATGCTGGGCTGGATGAAGCACAAGCTGGAATCAAGACTGACAGGAGAAATAGCAATAATCTCAGATACACAGATGACACCACCCTTATGGCAAGAAAGTGAAGAAGAACTAAAGAGCTTCTTGTTGAAAGTGAAAGAGGATAGTGAAAACGTTGGCTTAAAGCTCAACATTCAATGGAAACAGTGAGAGACTCTATTTTTTTTGCCTCCAAAATCACTGCAGATAGTGACTGCAGCTGTGAAATTCAAAGACACTTGCTCCTTGAAAGAAAAGCTGTAACCAACCTAGGTAGCATATTAAAAAAAAAAAAAAAAAAGTTTGTATAGGCAAAATGAATTTCTTTATTGTTACCTTTAATATCCAGGTGCTTATTCATTTCTTTTGGCTAATTTTTAAATATTGCATGAACAATATATGAAGATAATCTCAAAACTACAGTAAAATTTTTACGAGATTTAAAAGACCAATTCACTGTTCTCTTGAATTTAACATGGTCTTTTCCATCAATGGGGTTTATCTTGTGTCTCAGACAGTAAAGAATCTGCCTACAATGCAGGAGACCCAAGTTCAATCCCTGGGTTGAGAAAATCCCCTGGAGAAGAGAATGGCTACTTGCTCCAGCGTCTTGCCTGGGGAATTCTTGATTGGTTTGATCTCCTTGGAGTCCAAGGGACTCTCAAGTGTCTTCTCCAACATCACAGTTCAAAAGCCTCCACAAAATAATTTCAGGATTTTGCTAACTGATACCAGCAAAAAGCCAAGAAATATGTCAGATATTGTGCTACAAGAAATTTAGACAAAGAATGACAAAATATAATGGTGAATGGTGCTGAATTTACCAATGGGCATGTGTTCATGCTAAATTGCTTCAGTGTTGTCTGACTCTTTGCAACCCCACAGACTGTATCCCTCCAGGCTCCTGGGTTCATGGGATTCCCCAGGCAAGAATACTGGAGTGGGTTGCTATCCCCTCCTTCAGGGGATCTTCCCGACCAGGGATTGAACCCATGTCTCTTTTGTCTCCTGAATTGGCAGGAAGGTTCTTTACTACTAATGTCACATGGGAAGCCTGGATTTCTCGATATGGATGAACCTAATAGGGATTCCTCATTTAATAGATTTGATTACACGTCTGGAAGTAGCGCTCAGTTAATTGGTAGGTTTACTGAAATGCTTACTAGCAGTGGCCTAAATTCAAGGAGGTTGAAATGTCATAACTTACTTACCATAAAATAGAAGAAAGAGTTCAAAAGCTTAGAGAGAGGAATGTCACGATGGGTTTATTATGTACAAGCTCTCTGCCTTCTCTCTTCCACATCATTCCTATCAAAAGGACTTAGAGGATACTTTCTTCAAAAAAGCAGTGAAAACTCAATATGAGGTAATGATACCAGACATTTCAAGGACCACTGGAAAAGCTTTCAGGTACTAGCCACAACAGTTCAGACAGGATGGGAGATGTCACCATTGATTTTTTATCTCTTACTATTGAGATGAGTGCCCTGATATCAGTGTATCAAATGGAGGGATTCCAAAGACGTAAAAGTCAAGGAGAATACTGACAAGGTTGAGATGGTCGTATGACCAAAAAACAGCAGGAACAAATTACTAATCAGGATATTTTTGTCTTCTGGTATCCTTGCTCTTGGCCAATTGATTATGCTGTTCCTAAAATTGCACTCAATATATTCAGTCATAGCAACACATTTTATGTTTGTGGCCAGAAAGATGACTTAAACTCACAGTGGAGCGGCCTGGCTTCTGACTTGAAACAAGGCTGCTTCACATATCTGGAACAGCTTGGTTGACAGGGTTGGTGGGGTCTGTTGAGGGAAGACCAACCACTCTGCATGGAATTTCCAATGTAAATTTCCCTCCAAACCATCTTCAAACAAACAAACAAGCCAACCTATAGCCACTTTCTAACCATACTAAGAAGAGAAGAAAATATCAATCCCTGTAAAGTTGCCTTCTGTTTCTGAAGTGTTGCTGATTTTCAAAATATAGGGTGATCCACCAAATTCAGAGATAATGGTAGTCAGATGGTATATGACATTTTTAACTAAATTAGAATCATAGGGATCTCAGTTGTTCTGTTAACTCACGCTGTCAACCTTTCCCTAATTTCTGAAAGTATACTTGACGTAAAAATAATTCATGGCCAGATTTCTGACCCTTAAAATAACAATTACATGTGGGGGAGAGCCAAATAAAAGATTTGGATTTCTTCAAATCCAAAATGGCAAATGTAACACAGCATGAAACAATGGCTAAAAACATTTTTTAATGCAAGATGCTTTGCAAAATGTGGGAAATAATAAAGAAATCAATTACCTGTTTTTGTTTTATTTTCCCCTCATTCTGAAAAGGTATCCTAGAGAATGTGATGTTTCAGTTGTCTGTAAAATGGTGAGAAAAAATTCCTGAAAGAACTGAGGGGAGGGGGATATTGTGGGATTATGGAGGGTTGGGAAAAGTGCAGGTAGCCAGCGTGGCTGGGATGTAGGGTCTTTAACAGGATGCAGGGGCTATTGGTCATAGAGAAATAGGCAAATTGATTACCACAGTATACTATATATGGTACTTGAAGGAAGATAAACTTTGTGAATAAGTCTTTAAATGTTTTCAATTAATGAGATAATATGATCTGACTTGGCCAAAGGTTCTGTCATTACCTTAAATGTTGAATACATGTGCTTGGATTATTTCTTCAATTGGAGAATATGGGACAAATATATTGGATATAGGCCTCTCTACTAGCTTTTTCATTTCAGATTTCAACCTGAGTTATGTTGGCATTCCATTTTGTTTTGGCTAATAACAGAAGTTCAAGGGACTCTGTTGGGACCATTGCTGTACTAGATCTAATATAAATAAATGAGTTGCCTAAAGCAATAGGACTTCCTCGACATACCAGTGAGTATTTCAAACATGCTAAGCATACTTTAGATCTGTCACAACCAGCTGTTCAATTCAAGCTTGTGACTGGGTATCTGAACTGCAGCAGCAAAAGATTTTCAAACCCAGTGAACACTAATTAAAAAACTATTCACTAGCATATAAATAGCTTCTTTTTTCAATGTCATTTATTTATTTTTTTAAAAATGTTGAACTGATTGTCAATAATTAAATGGAAGAAAATTAAAGGGACATTCAAGACCTAGCTATAGATATGCAAAAAATGTAAAAGAGCATATCTCTTTTGTTAAAGATAAAACCAGTGCTCTAAAATGCTGATCAAACAAGGGAAAGTGTGTCTAGAATATTTTAACTTGCAATTTTTGGACTCTGTTAATGTGTTTAGTGGCTTCCCTGGGGGCTCAGATGGTAAAGAATCTGCGTGCAATGCGCAAGACCTGGATTTGATTCCTGGATCAGGAAGATCCCTTGGAGAAGGTAATGGCAACCCACTCCAGTGTTCTTGCATATTCTTGCCTGGAGAATCCCACAGTCAGAGGAGCCTGGTGAGCTACCATGCATGGGGTTGAAAAGAGTCAGACACGATTGAGTGACTGACAATATGTTTAGAGAATACCATCTTATATATGCTTTCAGAAACCTAACATGAGAAACATTTTTATTGATCCCATTGTGCTTTGCCCTACTCCACCCTGAGTCCTATTTTTCAACTGAATGTTATTAGAAAATAAAAACATATTTTTTGTTGTTGTTGCAGAGTCACATGTGTTTTTGTTCTTACACTAAACAGTTGTATGCTAATGATCAATTCATGGTGAAGTCAGACCTTCCTGCCACTTTTGGAGTTATGTTTTCCGTATGTTGTAGAGTAATTAGTTGATCATGGTAAAAACTTTTTTCTACTCAAGTTATGATTTGTGTACCGGTAGGATTGACATTTACCAGGAGCTTGTTAAAAATGTTAGAAATACAGCAAAGTCAGCTGAATTAGTATTTACACTTTAATAATCTACAAGTGATTCATAGGCATATTGAAGATTGAGAAGTACTAAACAAATTTAGTTATTCTACAACTTTAATTGTATTTTTTATTAGATGGTACTAGTATGTCTTTTAATATTTTTATATAAAATATTCTGACTTGAATTAATTTTTGACAACTATGCCTTTATATATTTCATATTATCAAAATGTTAATTAATAACCCTGTTTTACATTTTACTTAATAACTGAAGTACCTAAGCCTTCTCTAAAGTGTTTCCTCAGATACTGCCCTTCTCTGATTCTAGGAAGATTCCTCATGCATTATTGAAAAATAATATCTATATTTGTTCATGTATAGCAATAAAATCATACTGTTCCTTGTCCCCTAGCAGTTCTAAAACTCTTGATAATAATTTCTCTTCCTACTTTCAAGAGTTTATAACATATATTAACTCTCATGAGTGAAAAATCAATTCCCACCAAATTCCCTTGCCCTTCGGATTTGTGAATGTTCAAAGTAGGTCACCTGTTTTCTTTTGTATTATAGATCGCCAGTTTATATAAGACTCTTAATTTTTTAACTAACATATCATTTTTTTCACAAAACCTTTGAGTATCACTGTAAAAATTATTGCATCCCCTTTTGTGTATAAGAGACAACTTGATTTGAGACTTGTGGTACAACTGTTAACACTATCATAGAATCATGTGTTCAACTATAAAACTCCTTATAAAATAAGGAGTTATTTTAAGTTTTTTGATAACTGAAAAGATGAATAATAAAGATATTACAATGGAAGAATGAGTAAATGAGTTGTGTGTATAATCTTATTCAACTGGAATTGCTTAGACTAAGGGAATTATCTTTTACTATATATAGTAATGTATGTATGTATATATATATATATATACACAGATACACACACACATACATATATCTATTTTTTCCATTTAAATCCTTTCTGCTCCACCTGTTCATCCCTCCCTCCAAACTCATGGCAACTACTAATCTTTTTCATGGTCTCTATAGTTTTACCTGGGCTTCCCTTGTAGCTCATTCAGTAAAGACTCTCTCTGCAGTGCAGGAGACCCAGGTTCGATCCTTGGGTTGGGAAGATCCCCTGGAGAAGGAAATGGCAACCCACTCCAGTATCCTTGCCTGGAAAATCTCATGGACAAAGGAGCCTGGTGGGCTGCAGTCCATGGGGTCGCAAAGAGTTGGGCACAGCTGAGCGACTAACACTTACTCTTACAGATTTACCTTTTCAAAAATATCACAAAGTTGGAATCATATAGTAGGTAACCTTTTAAGATTGGCTTCTTTCACTTAGCAGTCTGCATAGAAGAGTCCTCCATATTTTTTCAAAACTTCATAGCTCAATTCTTTTGCACTGAATGATTCCATTTTCTGAATATATCACTATTTATTTACCCATTCACCTTTTGAAGGATGCCATGATTTTCCCAAAGTTTGATAATTATGAATAAAGTTGCTATAAACATCCCTGTGAAACTTATATATAAACAAATTTCCGACTCATTTTCTGGATTCTTTGGTTAAGAGTGGTTTCATTTTGTAAGAAACTTCCAAACTCTTCAAAAGTGGCTGTACCATTCTGCACTGTCACCATCAATGGATGAGAGTTTGTGTTGCTCCAAATGCTCTCCAGAATTTGGTGTTTCCAATGTTTGCATTTTGGCCTTTCTAGTATGTGTGTAGTGGGTATCTTGTTTTAATTTGCAGTTCCCTCATGACACATGATAGGGACTTTCTTTTCATATGCTTCTTTGGCATCTATCTGTCTTCTTTGGTGAGGTGTCTATTTGAGGCTTTGGCCCATTTTTTAATTAGGTTGTTTGTTTTCTAATTGTCGAGTTTTTGATAGTTCTCTGTATAGTTTAGATATCAGTACTTCATCAGATGGTTTAGATATCAGTATTTCATCAGGTTTTTTTTTTTTTTTTGGTAAATGTTTTCTCCCAAACTCTAACTTACTTTTTCAATTCTCTTTATACTGAATTTTGTTTTTTTTAAGAATTTACTTTCTATCCATTCACCTCCTTGTGAAATATTCTCTATATACCTTGGACAACAGTAAAACTGAATCCATCTTTAACTTACTCTAATGGAGGAGATATATAAATCAGCTTTAAGTAGAATTGTCCTAAAGATAGGGTCTTTTCTAACTAGGGGAATCTGTCAAGGCTACTTAGTGAAAGGAAGGAGCTGGTGGCAGCTGAGATATCCCTCCTTTGGATCCCTCAGTCATTGAATTACTTTTGATCTCTCTTTTTAATGGATATTTATTTTCTTTCTTTTTGCAATGTTTAAACACACTCAAACATTAAACAATGTTTAAAGACAAGGTGATTTCTACAATGCTATTGCAACCTTTTAATATTATAGAATATTCTATCAAATTGTATTTCATTTGAGATTTCCACTGACACCTAAAATACCATTTAAAATGTAGTATAATTATGACTGTGGATCCAGGCATTTGGAATACAGATTCTGAAAATATAGTGCCCTCTATGACTATCTAAAAGTCATGAAAGTCCATAGGAAAATATATTCTTCTAGGACAAGTACCTCTAAAAATCATACCTGTCAAACAAGAAATTCAGAAATCTGTGACAGCTCAAGAGCCTGATGGCAGAGAGAACGCTGATTCAGTCCTTGAATTTTCCATGACGACTTCTCACCTGCACTTAGCAGCTGTTTATTGCTTGGTTCACTGGAGCATATGATGCTGTACCAAGCCACGGGTCAATAAAGTCATTTACAATGATCAACCCTCTGAGTGAAAGAGGTGATGAATCAACCAAAACTCCTTTAGGCAACAGACCTGGCAGGGAAATTTTGCACTTTAGGTAGAAACACATAATCAAATGAATCAGCAGCCTGCACATCTCCCTAATTAATTTTAGTACCTCTGGAGAAAGCAAGCAGCCAACTTTTAAATGCTTTCCTCTTTTATTAGGGATGTTAGTGGTTAGATAACAAACTCTGCAGAAAATCTGTAACCTTGACCTTGGAAGTATTTGGCAATTTCTGGATTTTTATATTATTAAATTTAATTTTAAATTCAATATTATCTTAATTTACTTTGTATGCAACATTTTCCTGTTAGATCAGACTGGCATTTTCCTGTTATATTGAAACCTGATATGTTTGTAATTATTATAAAAATAGCATTATTAATGATTAGATCAACAAAATCACAACAACTTCACTTAGATAGCATCACTGACTCAATGGATATGAATTTGAACAAATTCTGAGAGAGAGTGAAGAACAGGGAAGCCTATTGTGTTGCAATCCATGGGTTCTCAAAGAGTTGGACCCAACTTAGGGACTGAACAACAGCTAAGTGCCATGAGCCACGTGCTTTACGCTTCCTGACTCCTTTAAACTTTATAAGAAGCTATGAAGCAGATAATGGATTTAGTCACATTTATGGAAACTAAATTGATAAATAGGATAAAGGCTGCCCTCAAGGCTGTAAAGCTCATAGGTGGTCCAATTAAAACCTGAATGACTATCTCAGAATTGAAGTCTGTGCTTCTAATCACTGCATTATGAGCAAATAATTACATGGCATTTATTCATACACTAGTTTTCATAAAATTGACATGTAATTTCTGAAATTTTAATCCTTTTTAGCTATTTAAAGAGATTGCTAGATTGTATACAGGATATTTCAAAATAGATATATAAATAGATATATAAATTAGTATATAGATATGTAGTAGATATATAAATTAGTAACTTGTTATATACATATTTAATAATAATAATGACACATTATTGAATAGTAACACATTATTGAATAACAGCACATTATTGAATGACACGTTATTATATTTGGAGTCCAGAGTATGTGACAACATGCTAACTGCTTAAATGTGTGATCTGACTCAATCTTCATATTAACTTTGGAAAAGGAGGTGTTAGCAAACTATTATAGATGTATGTCTACCAAATAATCTTGAACATTTTCACATAAATAGAGAAAATATATCCAGAATGACATAGTTTTTCTGCCTGAAAATCTTAGATGTTAATGCACCCCCCCCCCTTTTTTTTTTTTTTTGAGTTTTACATTGTCAAGTACTTTTGCACTTGGGCACAATTGTGAGTGGCTTCTGAGATGAAAAGTTGAAGAGTTTGGGTCCTTCATGGGTAATAATCTAATCTGCCCATATATAATATTTATGGCTTCATATAGAGATCCAGTAACTCAACAACTGACCACAGTGCCTACTTGAACAAGGCAAAAGGTAGCTTTTGGTTATAGTCAAAATGTTTTCTAAAATGAGCCCTGTCCTTTGGCAGTTTATAAATATTTCCTGAGGCTTGATACAAGGATATGCAAATACAAACACCACAGTGTTAATTAAACGAGTGTTCAGGACAGCAAAGTGCCACCCAAATTAGTGCATGGTGCATGTTAAGTGAATTAAGAGAGGAGAGGGATCATTTTGGACTAACATGGTCCTAAAAGGCTGTAATAGACAGGACAGCTGGACTATATAAACCAGATGTCGACTGGGGTTTCCTGTTCCCTATCAAAGTTGTATTTATTTGAGATCAGCCCACTTTCCACAATTTGAAGCAACGAGAGACCCAATGTTTTCTCTGAGAGCTATACAAAATCTTGGAAAAAGATTTGGTCCACATATAGGTCTTCTTCGTTTATGGAAAAAAAAAAATTTCTCGGTCTTTATCTTTTTTCCTCCTGAATTGCATAAACTGGATCTAATCTTTATCTCATTTTGAGAACTATCTCCTTCCCAGTGTCCATAAGTAAAATAAAAATGTAATAGCGTTTTGGTATGTTGCTTTGTGTGGACAGTAGTTTTTAACCGAATGTAAGTGTTTAACCAAAGATTAGGTATTTAACCTGGACTTGAGAGAGAGGAGAAGGAATGGCTACAATTCAAGGATTCTATTACCTATAACCTAAGCAGACACTCCTGTTTCTAATGTTTTCAGCTAACAAACCACTGAGGATTTTGCCCTTGCCTCTTTGCTACATGAAGCACTTGTTTAATGTCTTTTCTGAGGCTGTTCTCATCTCTCTCTCTTTCTAATTTCTCTACCTGCTTCCTTACTTTCTGACTTACCTAAAAGAATGCTAAGTTCTTTTTACTTTGTAGTCTGGACTATGCATCTTTTCTTTGCTGCTCCTCTCAAGCTTCAATCTAACCCAAAAAGGCTTTCAGAAGGCCAAAACAGTTTTCTGTAAAACAGGACACACTCTCATTAGCAGGCACTTGTATCCATATATCTATGTATCTGTATATCTATATATCTATACCTATCTATATCTGTACCTATCTCTATCTATCTATCTATATCCTTTCCTCTCTTTTTGGCCTATGTTGAATTTTATTGATAAACGTATAAAATCTTCCACTGAGTGGTCATTTTCTTCCTTTTGATTGGGCAACTCAAGTTATTGAAAACTGAATAAAACATGTCTAATTGTTCTAAATTGATTTAGATTCTTTGTCTCTGTGATTCCCATTCTTGGCTTTAGGGCTTTTCTGTGCCATGAGCCACATGAAAAACATACTGAATGCTTTCTCAGGTGGTTTCCTCATTCAGCTGAACTATCTTCATGTAAACTTATACCATTCTAGTCACTTTCCTTCAAATCTTTTCCTCTACAGTGCCATTAAAATAGGGTGATCAGAACTGAATACACTCCTTCAGATTTGATCTTATCAGTGAAGGATAAAAGATGCTTCATCTCCCTAATTTAATATGTGATACTTTTCTTAATGAAGAAGTATATATATATATTTTTTGCAGCCACAAAGCAATTTATTGAATGTATTGGCAGTGGAGAAAATCTCAGGTTTCTTCACATTTGTGAAGAAAACATGTTATTTATTGCTGCTAATATATCTCTTCCACAATGTTTTTGCATAACTGTGATGATAAAAAATTCTTGTTCTTATTTTATTTTATTCTTGATTTTGCTCTCCATTCCTCTTGTTGTGATTGTTTGGCTGACATTGTTTTGGATTTTCACTTATTCTCTATAAAATGTTTCTCATTATATGTGAAGCAAAGAAAAGCAGTAAAGTATTTCTCATGATAGTAACCAGATTTATTTTGGGCCTACTACTACCAGGACTTACCTTATAGCTTAGTTGGTAAAGAGTCTGCTGCAATCCAGGAGACCTGGGTTCAATCCCTGAGTCAGGAAGATCTCCTGGAGAAGGAAATGGCAACCCACTCCAGTATTCTTGCCTGGAGAATCCCATGGACAGAGGAACCTGGCGGGCTACAGTCCATGGATTCGCAAGAGTCAGACAGGACTTAGTGAGTAAACCACCACCACCACTACCAGGAATCTGAACTTACATGCTAGTAGTTTCCTGAAATAGCCTCTTTTTTCTTTCTTATATTTTAATTTAGGTATTCTAATGAGCATTCTTCTATTCTAAAGCTTCAAAGAAATTTGCTTGTTGCCTTTTAAGAATTGATTTTTCCAGCTCTGAAGTATATTACTTAAGACAACTCCTCTTTGAATTATTTTGTAACATCTCCTCTTGATATTCCCAACAAGAATGCTTACCAGAGAATGTCACCAATTACCTAAATCATATTTAAGAGAAAATTATTCTCCATTTATTTTAGAGGAGAACACTGTTTGCAAAATATCTTAAAGAGAATACAAACATCTATTAGTCCTTCACTGATCAATTTATTATTCCAAAAGCACTTACTTTCCTTCTAAACTTTAGGCTCAAAATTAATCAGCTAAAGCCCAGTAGGAAGAGTGGGGAAAATATTCAGTGATGCTTTTGAGGAGCCTAGTCTAGTGGAAGGAAAAGGCACATGTGAGGACAAGTGCTGAATCTTAGGCTAGAGTTATATAAAAGGTGGGTTTCCAGATGGCACTAGTGATAAAGAATCTGTATGACAATGCAGGAGACACAAGAGATGTGGGCTTGATTCCTGGGTCTGGAAGATCCCCTGGAGTAGGAAATGACACCCCACTGCAGTATTCTTGCTATTCTTGCCTGGAAGATTGCATAGGCAGAGGAACTTGACAGACTGCAGTTCATGGGGCTGCAAAGAGTTGGACACGACTGAGAGCACAACCTATATAAAAGGTAATACTGGAGCATATAGGGATAAGCATGAGGGTAAAGCAAGAGATAGGAATGGAGCTGTTTGGGAAAGGTGTTTTATGCTATAACCTTCAGTAAAAGGAGGGATGACCATTTCTCAGAGAATGGAGTATCTAGAATTTAAACATTTCAAAGTTATTCACCCCTAAAGACTCTCAGGGTCTTCTATAGACCCTCTAACACATCTTCTGCCTAAACAGAGTGTCAAATTAAATGTGAGATCTTTTAGATCTTCTGAACATGTTGATTGGTGGTTAAGCATTTAAGCCTGCAGCTTGTATGGGCATGATGAGGCAAGTTTAATTGCTCTTAAAGTGCTTTTCTTTTTTTCACAAAATATGAGAGATCAGATTTTTCTCTGAGATACAGCATTATATTAGTGATAGTGACAATGACTAAAGGTAGGGAAAATATGTAGAAAAACACAATGAATCAGTGACTGATTTTAATATTTGAAGATGAGTTAATGGGAATAGAACTAAAAAGATGACATTATTTTCTTCCTTTTGAAATTAAATAAATGATAGTACTGTACACAGATATTACATTAAAAAAAGGAGGGACAATTTAAAGAGCAGTGGAGATGATCTTGGTTTGGAGTATTATGAATATACTATATATTGTATATATATATTGTATATAGTATATAGAATAATATATATGTGTGTGTGTGTGTGTGTTTATAAATGTGCATTCAGTAGACCTTTGGGAATTTAGTCTGAAACCTCAGGAGAGATTTGAGAATAATCATCAGTTATATTTGATAAATGAAACCATGGAACAATGTGATATTATCTGAGGTCAGAACCACAGAAAACACCACAATGGAAAATCAGAATTTAAGAAGAATGAAGTAATGTAGCCTGAAAAAGGATATTAGAAAAATAAGAGTATGTTTAGAGTAATCTGTACCTAGAAGTCAAGAAAGTAAACAATTTGGAGTATCCCAATTATTTGAGTGTTTAAAACAGCACCCATCTTCCACTGCTTCCTAAGATTGTGTGTGTCATGAGTTTGGGGAAGACTTGGCTTTATGCTTTTGGCTGAAGGTCTCTGGTTTAGTTGCGGTTATGTGATGGCTGGAACAACAGCATCTGGAAGATACCCCTGCATCTCTCTCTGTTCATTTACTATCAAAGCTTCTCCAAGGAACCTCTTCATATGAGCAATTTGGACTTGCTTACTGCAAGACAGTTTCAGAACAGTGGGGTTATTTATACTGTGGCAGAGCATTCTAGTGCAAGTATTCCAGCTTAATAAGCCACTTATCATGCCTTCTATGACTTAACGTAAGTCAAATAGTGTCAGTGCCACAGGGTTCCAATTGGTTACAGGCCCCTGCAGATTTAAAGTGGAGAATTAGATTCCATCCCTTGATGGGAAATGGCGAGGTTCTGGAAGAGCATGTGTAGTAGAAGAAACTTCTGCCATCTTTTAAATATTCAATGTGCAACATAAACAAAGTGACCTAAAATATTATATGTGATGGATGTGTAAAATATGACATAACTAAAACATGCCCATTAGGTTTATTCTGTCGAGGGACATAACTCACCCAAGATAAAAACAAAAGCAAGATTTTAGGGATGTGAGAATTGAATGGGAGGGGAGGAAGTAGAGATAGAATGTAACAGTTTTATTTATGAATATTGAATATTCAGTGGAACAGGGTAGACTAGAAAGTTAAGATTTTTAAAGATTGGCTTTTTAACAGGAGAAGGAAGGAATTAAGTCTGTTTTATCTCGAAGGCTAACAATACATTTTAGCAATTATTTCTTGCTTGTTTTTTTGTTTGTTTCTTTTGGAAATAGTTGCTATAGCATGCCAGGCAGCATTATTAAGGAGTTTTGACAAGGAATTAAATGAGAAGTTTGTTAGCATGAGTGAAAAGAAAGGAGGCACTTTCAATATTCCAAATGAGCAATGTCAATGACTGGTTCAGTAGAGAAGAAAGTGGAAGGAAAGTTAGATACTTAGTGGGAATGATGATTCAGTTCCAAATAAGTAAAGCCACGATCACCATTCAAGGTAAAAAATAATTGATATTGAGTAATAAGTCATTTGGCAAAATTATCTTTTTGTGTTTAATGAAGGTAGGATATCTTTTATGTTTGTATTCATTATTATAAGCAAGAAAATAAATGCTTCTCTGAATTTTCTTGTGTTAGGACTGTGTCCAGTAAAGTGGGATATTTTTACAATGGCCATCCAACTGAGGCTATACCACTGCAAGGAATGAAGCAATTGAGAAACTGTGGGTCATCTTGTTTTGATCAACAAGGACGAAAGAGTGCAAATGATATTTAATGGCAGTTGCCAAAATACCAAACTACTGATATGTGCTGTGCATTGGTCAAACTTGTTTACTTAAGAATTATCCTAAAAAAAAAAAAAAAAAAGAATTATCCTGACATGGAGAAGGAAATGGCAACCCACTCCAGTGTTCTTGCCTGGAGAATCCCATGGATGGGGGAGCCTGGTGGGCTACAGTCTATGGGGTTACAAAGGGTCGGACACGACTAAGTAGCTAACACACACATACATGGACATAAGAACTATGTTATCCTTACATATTCTTGTATTATTTTATTATGTCATTAAAAGGAATTTGTATATTAGTATCACATGTATGGAGAATCAGATATGGTTTAGGTATAATCTGTATATCCACATGGTCATATATTTTATTGTTCTTTTGGGTAATTTTGTGAAAATTATTTTGAAAATAAAGAAACACTAAGTATTTTTTGTGTTCTTATAACCTCTTGTTATTGTAATTGTTGACTGAGTTTTCATCTTTATTGAAATCAATTCTTTTTAGGAAAAAAAAAAGAATTATCCTGACAATAACAAGGTAGCTAAGAAAGACCATGTGGTGCCTATAATCATAAGGATTAAGATGATACAGAGATTTCCTTTAAATGAAAAGAAAATATGCCTAGATTAACTTTGAGGAATATTTTCAAAATAACCATGTTAACTGCAGTATTTCCACAGAATAAAAATTGTTGTATTATAAATCCCTAAAAATACAATAGCATACTTCTAAAAAAAAAAGCATATTGAAAATAAAATTTATTTTTAGGAAAATTGCAAAAAAGAAAAATTGATGAACAAAAAAATCCTAAGAAAATATTAGAGTCTTCTTTTTGAGGAAGTAATATTTCACATTGATTAAATTGTTATGCAGAAAGCTGATTATATAGTGTAATTTCTTAGTTAATTCTGTATCTTTATAATTTGACTTTTTGAGACATTTCAAGCCCTGACAACATTTGAAATTATTAGGGCTTTCCCTGCCCCACCCCAGTATTTTTCAGTCCCAAATATAAAATTATAGTCAGAGAAGAAAGAAATAAACACATTATATTTGAAGGTTTGTTTTTATATTTTTATGTTTTGTGTGTGTTTGTGGGGGTTGTAGGTACAGTGTGTTTGTGATAAGGTGTAGGTTTTTTTTTTTTTTTTTCCATATTTTGCAAGCAAACCTTTGACAGATATTTCTGCTATTACTGATGTTCTTTGAAAACTGTAAGATATCTTGAGGAAATCCCCTTTAACTACACTAATTCATAGACTTACACACATATCACCCCTTAAAAAAATAGGCAAAGTTGGTAAATTAAAATGATTAGACGTTTGGAAATTCAAGATATCTTCTTTGGCCATTGCAACATAATCAGTGTGAGGAGTGACATTCTGCAGAAACCTGGGGAATCTGTTCCTATGATAGTCAAGTCAGAGGCACTCCAGGTTCCAGAAAACAATCAGCACTAAAGAAAGCTGGTGAGGCAAACAGCCCAAGTGTCTCTTTCTTTCTGTTTTCATTAACAGTGAGTAGAAATAAGACAGGGGCTCATGGCATAAAATGTAGAAAGGCAATTACAACTTTAACTTGGAGTAATTAGACCAATTTCTCTCTTGGCAGAACTAGAAGATTTGGGTTGGGAGGAACTTAAGGCCTTCCCTTGGAAGGAATAAAAAGCTAGTTAGCAGACTTTGACAGTTCTTTAGAAATCAGGAGCAGATTAAGCACCAAAAACCATCCCGGAGCAAACTTCCTTCTATTCCAAGTCTTAAATGAATGATAATGAAAGATTTATCTTTAAGGAATAAGAAAAACAGTAGCATATTAAAAATAATGACATTTTAGATAATATTTTTGCTAATTTTTTATGTGACGGTTTAAATGTATTATTGGTGTTGCTTTCATTCAGTCATTGAGTCTTTGAGAGTGAGTATGTTGAGACATGCATAAACTCATAAAACCAACATGTGTTTCACCGGGTTAAAATCAAATGACAGCAGGATGCATTGCTTTCTTTTTTTTTTTTTTCTTTTGAACTAAATTTATTTTATTATTTTTTATTTTTTTCATTTATTTTTATTAGTTGGAGGCTAATTACTTTACAATATTGTAGTGGGTTTTGTCATACATTGACATGAATCAGCCATGGATGCATTGCTTTCTGATGACTTTGGAGAGAATCAGAAATGTAATTCCTATGGTTGTAGGACTGGAGCCCCTGGTTTCTTTTCTGTCCGTTAGCTTATGGCAGTTATTACCTTTCAGAAACTGCCTACGTGCCTTTTAACAGGGCCCCCTTGCTGCGTTTCCAAAGTCAGCAACGGAAAGCCTGGGAGAAGGCGAGGGTGGGATGTTTCAAGAGAACAGCATCGAAACATGTATATTATCTAGGGTGAAACAGATCACCAGCCCAGGTTGGATGTATGAGACAAGTGCTCGGGCCTGGTGCACTGGGAAGACCCAGAGGGATCGGGTGGAGAGGGAGGTGGGAGGGGGGATCGGGATGGGGAATACATGTAAATCCATGGCTGATTCATGTCAACATATGGCAAAAACCACTACCATATTGTAATTAGCCTCCAGCTAATAAAAATAAATGGAAAAAAAAAAAGCCTCGTCTTTACAAAGTGAATCTCGCCTCCTCCTCCTCTTGCTGTCGAATCTCTCACCCTTCTGTCTTCCTTTTGAACTTTCAAGAGCTCATGAATTTAGATTAAGCCCACCATAATTGGATAAACTTCTTCTTTTAATATTTTTAACCTTTTGCCACTCAAGGTAACATAGTCACAGATTCCAGGCATTCAGACGTGAACATCTTTGGGGGACCTTTATTCTATCAAGTGCCTGCTATCTACTAGGTATTTGCTAGGTATCAAAAATACCATATGCATGTACATACTGCTATATTTAAAATAACCAACAAGAACTTATTGTGTAATACAATAAACTCTGTTCAACATTTGTTAATCACCTAAATGGAAAAATAACTTGAAAAAATAGATATATGTACATGGATAACTGAATCCCTTTGCTATACACCTGAAACTAATGCAACATTGTTACTCAGCTATACTCTGATATAAAAAAATCTAAAAAGTTATGTGCCTTGAAAATTAAAACTATCCCTGATTATCAAGGAGAATTTCCTTTTTTGTTGGAAATGCAAAGTAAAGCACATGTTGGCAAAAACAAAAATCCTATCCCTCCCTGGGATCATATTTAGATGGGGTAGGTAGATAATCAGCCATATAAATATAAAATGACACCTGTGACATGTCATTTTTTTTCCCTCTGATAAACTACTCTACATGTAAGAGGATTAAGGTGACAAGTATTTCTCACTCATGCCACACACTGTAATTTGTCAGCAAGGGCTGCTGCACATCGTATTTTGACTCTGGAATTTATACTGAAGTAGCAGGTACCATCTGAGCACTTTGGGAAGGGGAGAGCAGAGAGCATTGCATATGGGTTCCTGAAGCTTCTACCTAATAGTGGTACCTGTCACTTTTGCTCACCTTTCACTGATTAACCATGTCACACATCCAAACAGCTTCAACATGATAGGGAGACTCCTACTGGGTCTCTGGGAAGAGAACTAGGACATTTGGAGGTCACCATAAAGTATTACTATATAGATATGAATGCATACTTACAAGGGAATGTCCATGTTGCTAAAAGAACATTTTTCAGAGGAGTTTGTCTAATGAGAAGCTTCCCTGTGAGTGATATTTCTGAGATAAAACTAAAGGATGAATAAAAGTCGAAGAATAAAAAATTGGCAGGAAGAGGAAGAAACTGCTGGTCATAAAGGACAAATTCAAAGTCCCAGTGGGAAGCAGGAGGCATCTTAAAAGTTTTTCCAGCTGGTGTGCATGCAACCTGTTATTGTCTAATAAAGACTTGTATTTTAAAGAAATACTACACTAAGACTTTGTGTTAATCTAGTCTACAAAATCATGACCATAAATAAATCCTAATAAAATTCTTTTAGTTATTGCTTTCCTGGTATTTTAAATGAGAATTTGAATCTAAATCAGTGTTATCTAAAATTTCAGCAGTGAATCATCTATATCAAAATCATCTGGGATGCCTATTAAAATGTATAGCCCCAGCCAACCAGTATTTAAAGTTGGATTGCAATATCATGTTTTTAGAAAGCTCTCCAAGGAATTTTGTTTCACTTTAAGCTTTAGAAACACTGGTGTAACATAAGGCAAATTTCTGAAATCCACAAAATATTTGCAAGATTGTAGTAAGATCAATCAACTGTACTTACTGTATAGTTATAGTAAGTAACTGTAGCACAGTTCCTTAATATGAGGACAGAGATATACTTGTGAACAGATATAGACTTTCATTTTTCTGTTTATGATGGCTTAAAGCAGATTGATATGAGTACGTTCTGAAATATCTGGAAGACAATCTAAGTGCAGAACATGTAAATTGCTTGTTATGGACTGAATGTTTGTGTCCTTGCAAAATTCCTATGTTAAAATCTAATCTGTCTTTGTGACCCTGTGGACTGTAGCCTACCAGGCTCCTCTGAACATAGGATTTCCCAGGTAAGAATACTGGAGTGGGCTGCCATTTACTACTGCAGGGGATCTTCTGACCCAGGGATCGAACCTGCGTCTCCTGCATTGCAGGTGGATTCTTTACCGTTGGCACAAACTAGGAAGCCCAGTTTAACCCCAATGTGATGGTATTAGGATGTGGGGCATTTGGAAGATAATTAGATCATGAGGATGAACTCTCAGGAATGAGAATGTTGTTGTTGATCAGTCACTCAGTCATGTCCAACTCTTTGTGACCCCACAGACTGCAATGTGCCATGCTTCCCTGTCCTTCACTACCTCCCAGAGTAGGCTCAAACTCATATCCATTGAGTCAATGATGCTATCCAACCATCTCATCCTCTGTCGGCCCCTTCTTCTCCTGCCCTAAATCTTTACCAGCATCAGGGTCTTTTCCAGTGAGTTAGCTCTTCATATCAGTAGCCTTATAAGAGGTTAGATAGCTAGTTGGTTCTCTTTCTTCCAAAGGGGATTGGGGGAATGCAAAGAGAAGTTAACTTCTGCAATTCAGCAGAAGGCTCTCCAGAAACTCAAGCTTGCTTTTACCCTGAACTCAGACTTCCAGCCTCCAGAACTGTGAGAAATATATTTCTGCTATTTTCAATCCATTTATTCTATGATACTTCCTTACAATGGCCCTAACTAAGACAGTGTTTATACTTGCTTGTCTTCTCCACAGTAGCCATAGGATATGGTTCTCTGATTTTCATGGATATGGATAAAGTAGAAGAAAGGTCACCTTGATATGTAAAAGAGGTATTCTTGTAAGGTGAGGGTAAAAATCATACATAAAACAAAAAACTGTGAATGAGGACTCCGCTGTGTCGTGAATGTTTCAAGAGGCAAGAAAATTGAGCTAGTACTCAATTTTGGTTGTATATGTATGCCCTCTGCAAAAATCTCTGATATTTATATTTACTTTATATTCTACAAAAAGCAATTTGGTTTTCACAAAACTCTGTTTTTCAATTATATCAATGTTAATTTGGATTTTGTTTTATATTGTTACTAAGTAACTTATTCTGTTGCAACTTTACACTGCAGTATATACAATAAACAAATATGTTTATATTTAGCTTTATAGTTGAACATATCAAGTTATATTTAAATAAATAAATTTGAGCAAATTCTAGGACCTTTGGGTTTTTGTATGTTTCTTTTCCTCTTAAAATGGGTCTGTGAGTGATTATACAAAAGTATGAGAAATGTGAGTCTAGGGTATCAGACTGTCCTCTTTGCCTGGCTAATTCCATTTCATCCTTAATATTTCATGATAGGCATGTTTTGCTGTGAGTTGCTTTCACTAGAACAGAATTAAGTATAAGTGGTATTATTCACTGCTATTAGAGCAGGCACCTCCAAGAGCTGTGATCACTTGCCTACTAGATTCTGTAACTTCTGGGTATTGTCCATTTGCTCCCTGAGATTTTTCTCTACCCTGCTGTCTTCTATGGAATGCTGATGCAGATGAATATCATCAATAGGCCCCCTTATCTCCTACTCTTCATTTGGGTTCAGCCAGTATGAAACTTCAGTACAAGAGTAGAGAGTGGGATACAGGGGAATTCAATGCCTATGTTTTTACTTGTTCTTTTTTGTAAGGTTCATGTTAGGCTGGAAGTGTCTGTTGACAAAGGGCCCTGCCCCTCTGAAGGCGGCTTCCTGTTCAGAATACTGCCCCTCTCCTATACTCTCAGACAGGGTTCTAATAATAAACCCCTCTCCTTAGTTGTGTTCTGATCGAGGTTGCCCATGACTTTGTAAGCAGTGTATTTATTAAACACTACTCAAGTGATTCTAACATTTATTAGTGCTTTCAGTTCTACATTTTGTGGTGGCAGATTCTTCTTTTAAAGCTTCGTTCAATCTCTGTGTGTGTTAGTCGCTCAGTTGTGTCCGACTCTTTGCAACCCCATGGGCTATAGCCTGCCAGGTTCCTCTGTCCATGGGATTCTCCAGACAAGGATACTGGAGTGGATAGCCATTCCCTCCTCCAGGGGATCTTCCCAACCCATTCATTCAACCTCTAACACAGTGTTTGGAATGCAAGTACACTTCAAAGATATTTCTTTGATGGATATAGTTACTATTAGTTAGAGGTATTGATTAAATCAAAATTAAAATTCAGATCTAGAGAGAAAATCCTATTGGCAACACTATTAGTTTAAAAATATTAACATTCATTTGTTATTTTAATCTCCAGCTATGTGTATTACAGAATTGGTGATTGCAATACAAGCTACCGAGAAGTCTTAAAGTCACAACTGTGTGACTTTAAAGCACTTTGCATACACGGTAGGATGGTAGTTCTTTAGGCTGATGTTTTCTGTAGAACATGAGCCTGTGTTAGAAGTTTCTCCAGTATGCCCAGTGCTGGTTTTATTAGTGTTGTAGTAATTGTTTACAGTTATCTTGCAAAGTAAATTAGTCATGTCTTTCTACATGAACTTCTACTTGGTGTTTCATCTGTAAACATGATGAGTGTAATAAATCTCAAAATTAAACAAACCATTTTGTATGAGAAAATCACTGTCTTTTAAGTATTTGGATTAGTTGACAGTCTGCAAAGGGCACTTTAAATGGAGAAAAGTGTCATTTTAAAGATTTTGGAATCATGAGAAAAATTTTACTTTGAGGATTCACTAAAAGACGTCATTGATACTTTATCTTCTCCTCCAGTATATATATTGAAAAAAATGGATTGCTATTGTCCTTTGAATAAGAATTCAACACTTGTAATAAATAAGCTGGAGTATAATAAATATAAATAAATATATAAGAATACATAGCAGACTCTTTTAGGCATTTTTATGTACCCACAGATCCTATTAGATCACTGTAGCTCCCTGTCTTCATTGATACTGCCTTAGATTAAAACAATGTCAACTGCCTCTTAAACTACTGTAACAGGCCATTTTACTACGTCTCATGTCTCATTCGGTCTAGCCCCACAACTCTTTCTTCTTTATGTGGCAGCTAAGATAATACTTCAAAAGGAAACATTTAATCTTCTCACTTTTTTTTTAAGCTTTAGTTAAGTTCTTTTTTCATTTATTTTTATTAGCCAGAAAGATAAAGACCAATACAGTATTCTCACTTTCTTATTTAAAATTCTGTAATGTTTTCCCATGAGAATCATGAAAAAGTACAAACAATTTTAAATATAAGATTCTCTATTATTTTGCCCATGGTTACCTCTGTAACCTACTTTGGGTAGGTTCAAAACTTTCTCAAGTGTGTCTCTGAATATTCTATATATACCGATGCCTGTGCAATTCACCTAAAGCAATAGTTGGTGGATGCTTGGAGTCATTTCATGGAAAGAAGATAAAAGCAAAAGGACATATGGGTACCCAGTCTTACAAACTGCATTTACTGAGCAAGGAGGCTAAATACATATGTATTTACACATCCTATATGTACATATATATATATCAAAATATATATTTCATAAACATACACAATCTATATACATATATGCACATATTTATATATACATATATGTCACAATTATTTCATATAATAAAGGACACTTTAATACTAAAATTATGTAAATTCAAACATTAAAAAACCATCTAGATATATTTAAATTTATGAAATATTTTCCTTCCCTTATTTGTTCTATTTCACCATGAATTGTCACAAAATTCAATGTGGACTTATAGCAGTCTATGAGTCAATATTTGAGAATCACTATAAGTATTTTGTACAAATTGTTTATTCTGCCTGACGAATTTCCCTCTTTCTCAAAATAGCACCACCATTACATACAGTATGAGATGTCTTTTCATTCCATTTGACTATAAGTCTTAGTTTCAATTTTATTTTTGTACCAAGTTTTCCTAAACTCTCCAAAGCTGAATGATTCCTCTATGTGTCATAGTATTCATTATGTGCCACCCTGGATCTGATGTCTTGTATTTTCTCATTTGTCTCTTTTCTCAGCACACGTAAGGTTCTCAAGATCAGGGCTTGAGTTTTCATCACCAAAATAGGCTTACTGGTGCCTGTCTTGCCCAGGCCTAGACACAATGCTGTCAAAAATAGTCTAAAGACTGGATAAGCCAGTGACTTTATCACAATTTCAGCAAGCAAATTAATTTTAGGAATAGTTGTGCAGAAAACTGATTCTTTGAAGCCAATTCAGAGTTCTCGAGTCATGATCAGAGATACTCACTTGTTTTTCCCTCCTCTGATTCTATACTCACTGAGAAATTTTTAGTTATGCTTTTCTTGGTATATTTGAAAAGAAAAATTTCTAACTATGAGACAGGCAGTGTCTTGAGAAACTGATAAACCAATAACTACCCTACTGTCATAGAATTTGATTCTATATTATGCCTTTAAAACAATTAAACAACATACTTAGGTATACATGTGTGTGTGTATGTATATATATATATATATATATATATATTCTGTCTATAATATTTGTCAATCCATATGTAATTTTTTTCCTTAAAATATATCCTAAATGTATTTAATAAATGCACACACATATAAAATCACACACACATGCACACACACACACACAGAAAAATACTAGCCTTATAATTGATAGGCTTATCTTCATTATATGAAATTACTTTGGAAAGGGAAATAATGACTACTCATATGTCATTTTTATGATATACCCAATGTAATCTGTCTTTAAAAGAAATTATTAGGGATCAGGTGGAGAGGGAGGTGGGAGGGGGGATCGGGATGGGGAATACATGTAAATCCATGGCTGATTCATGTCAATGTATGGCAAAAACCACTGTAATATTGTAAAGTAATTAGCCTCCAACTAATAAAAATAAATGGGAAAAAAGAAATTATTAATATTTATTGTTAAATAAAATATTTTCAAAAATATAGATATTTTGGAAGTTAGCTATATTGAGAAACTCCAGGGGATGGAGAAGGAAGAGAAACCTGACATGCTGCAGTCCATGGGGTCACAAAGTCGGACAAGATTTAGTGACTGAACAACAGCAGCAAAGGTAATGTAAAGTTGTAGATAACTAGTTGATGACCTAATTAAAAATAAAAGTTGATGCTCCTTATATATTTGTAAACATATAGACTTTTTGTCCTTCAATCATGAAGTATGAATTAAATTGGTATTTCCCATTTAATAATATACATAACATTCTTCTTTCTTTTTCTTACATATTCTTTTATGTCCATATTCAAAATCAGTTTTCTTTTACAGTTTTCTATTATAGATTTCTTAATACTGAAGGATTTGGACATCAGCATTAATAAAAGCAGGGTCCTAGAAAGGAAAGTAAATATCAGCTAACAGAGTAAATGTGAGATCGCACACTAAAATTTTACTGAAAAGCTCAACATTCAGAAAACTAAGATGATGGCATCTGGTCCCATCACTTCATGGCAAATAGATGGGGAAATGGTGGAAACAGTGGCTGACTTTATTTTGACGGCTCCAAAATCACTGCAGATGGTGACTGAAGTCATGAAATTAAAAGATGCTTGGTGCTTGGAAGGAAAGTTATGACCAACCTAGACAGCATATTAAAAAGCAGAGACATTACTTTGTCAACATAGGTCCATCTAAGGTCCATTTAGTCAAGGCTATGGTTTTTCCAGTGGTCATGTATGGATGTGAGAGTTGGACTATAAAGAAAGCTGAGCACAGAAGAATTGATGCTTTTGAACTGTGGTGTTGGAGAAGACTCTTGAGAGTCCCTTGGACTGCAAGGAGATCCAACCAGTCCATCCTAAAGGAGATCAGTCCTGAATGTTCATGGGAAGGACTGATGTTGAAGCTGAAGCTCCAATACTTTGGCCACCTGATGCGAAGAACTGACTTATTTGAAATGACCCTGATGCTGGGAAAGATTAAAGGCGGGAGGGTAAGGGGATGACAGAGGATGAGATGGTTGGATGGCATCACCAATGCAATGGGTATGAGTTTGCATAACTCCGGGAGTTGGTGATAGGCAAGGAGGCCTGGCCTGCTGTGGTCCATGGGGTTGCAAAGAGTTGGTCACAACTGAGCTACTGAACTGAATTGAACTGCTTTAATCTTCCTATTGGCATAAGAATAAGTCTTTTCACTTTGTAGCAGGCTCCATCTTATTTTACCTGGAAAAATTGCTCATAGTCTCTTTTCATGTTTCAAGCCAGCCATGCTAACTAGAATGTTTCAATGTTAGATAAATAATGCTACCAAGTTTTATACCAGTTTCACAGTTGATAGTGAGATCTTTTCTGCATAGGTTGATTCTTTGACTCCCTTGGAATTTTTATTTAAGATTCTGGTCTATGTGCGGAGAAGGCAATGGCACCCCACTCCGGTACTCTTGCCTGGAAAATCCCATGGACGGAGGAGCCTGTTAGGCTGCAATCCATGGGGTTGCGAACAGCCGTACACGACTGAGCGACTTCACTTTCACTTTCACTTTTCATTTTCATGCATTGGAGGAGGAAATGGCAACTCACTCCAGTGTTCTTGCCTGGAGAATCCCAGGGACGGGGAGCCTGGTGGGCTGCCGTCTATGGGGTCGCAGAGTCGGACACAACTGAAGAGACTTAGCAGCAGCAGCTAGTCTATGTGACTCAGACATTTATGCATCATTATTACCTTGTACCGATCATTTGAAATCCTGATTTCTGTTAGTAATCAGGTCAAAAAGTATAAATTCATGGATACTGAAGTAGGGTGAATTTTTCCTCCCCTTGTACAGAATTATTTGGTTTTGTATTTTCCTTTATTTTCTCATCTCTGCCTTTTGATGGAAGGCATTTATGGGAATACCAGAAGCCCTGCCACCATCAAACACAGGGAGATAATGTCAGAAAACCTAGTTACCAAGGACTAATGCTTTTCTTCCCGTGGTTTATCGATTTCAAGTTCTCATTGCTGGCCAAGTGAGCATTCTACTTTCAGGAAGAAAGAGAGTTTAAAACAAATATCTTTTTGGTATGCTTGGTTGAAAAGACCGTTACCAAATCTCTATTCTGTTTACTGTAATACTTTTTTTTTTCTTTTTACTCAGCATATTCTGCCTGTGATCTATGGCTTCCTTTTTGAACCTACCCACATGCAATCTTTCCCAACTGTGCTGTGTGCTTGTGATTACTTCTCCAATTTGTAAATGTCTCTTTGAATTAGCATCTCTCAGTTTGTAGTATGTTTGGCCACAATCAAATCTGGCAAGACAGAGAAGGAAATAGATTCAGTAATAAGCCTAATCACCTGTGAACTGAAAAGCCTTGCACATGTTTGATCTTGATCTTTGAGAGTGAAGTATTAATGCGTACTTGCTGAAAAAAAATCATAGACATTTGAAGGAAAATAAAGGCATGTTCTGTGTTCCTAGAATATTTACAGAAAAAAAATAAAACTATCTTTCACATTCCAAGAGTAGTTCCCTCTGAAAACACTGTTAGAGTTATAAGAAAAATTACAAATATATAAAATTAAAATTTTTAACCATAACCAGAATACAGAATAAAAATTTCAATCAGTTCTTTTATTTACTACTCAACTATAAGAACTAGTAAATGCAGTGTAATTGTCTTAATGTATGTTTACATAATATCTAACAAGATATATAGATTGTTTAATTTCTATAACAACTTGTGCTATACACGATAATTTTATACAACTGCTTATATTATCAAAAGAGTAACCTACATTATATGAATGAGCTCTTGAAGAGCCAAAAAAAAGTTATCTTTCTTTCACTAAATACCTTTTTTTTCATCAAATGAGGGGTTGCGACAAGTATGATATTGAAACAAAGAAGTTCATTTAAAGTAGACTGTAGAATGTATATTTTATTAACCAACATTAAGATAGACTACAGGTTTACACTATGAAAATGGTTGTGGAATTGGCATCAGTTCAGTTCAGTCACTCAGTCGTGTCTGACTCTTTGAGACCCCATGGACTGTAGCATGCCAGGCTTCCCTGTCCATCACCAACTCCCGGACCTACTCAAACTCATGTCCATCGTGTCGGTAATGCCATCCAACCATATCACCATCTGTTGTCCCCTTCTCCTCCCACCTTCCATCTTTTCCAGCATCAGGGTCGTTTCCAATGAGTCCATTCTTCGAATCAGGTGGCTAAAATAGTGGAGTTTCAGCTTCAGTATCAGTCCTTCAATAAATATTCAGGACTGATTTCCTTTAGGATTGACTGGTTTGATCTCCTTGCAGTCCAAGGAATTGGCATAAGAATGTATAAATAAACCTAATGGAACAAACTGAAGAGTTCTGAACTAAAACCATGTAAATATAAAATTGTGATATAATATTGGTGGCATCATAAACCAATGAGGAAAACTTGAACCATTTAGTAGAAGGTATAGGAAACAGTCTCCTCTGGGGAATAAAAAAGTTGAATCCTTACTTTATACCATATACAAGGCTTAAATCCAGCTGGATTAAATATTTACATAAAAAGGCACCTATAATTTTATATGACATATAGTTTTACAGCAGTGATAAAAAATTCTCACCACAAGACCATAATGTGAATCCTTTATAATTGCTTGCCCCATTTTCTTCCCATCCCAGATAATAATAACAATAATAATTGATGTTTATTTAGCATTTACTATTTACTGCTCCTACTACTGCCACTGGGGCTTCCCAGGTGACACAGTGGTAAAGAATCGACCTGCCAATCAGGAGACACAGGAGCTGTGGATTCGGTCCCTGGGTTCAGAAGATTCCTTGGGGGAGGAAATGGCAACCCACTCCAATATTCCTGCCTGAGAAATCCCATGAACAGAGGAGCCTGGTGGGCTACAATCCATGGGATCACGAAGAGTCGGGCATGACTGAGCATGTATGCACATTATTACTACTACTACTAATGCTAATAACAATAAGTGACATTATTGACACTTACTTTAACTAGCATAAATGCTAAATTCATTACAAAAAACGGTATAGTAGGTACTATGAATGGAGAAGGAAATGGCAACCCACTCTAGTACTCCTGCCTGGAAAATCCCATGGACGGAGGAGCCTGGTAGGCTACAGTCTGTGGGGTTGCGAATGTCGGACACAACTGAGTAACTTTGCTTTCACTTTTCACTTTCTTGCATTGGAGAAGGAAATGGCAACCTACTCCAGTGTTCTTGCCTGGAGAATCCTAGGAACGGGGGAGCCTGGTGGGCTGCCGTCTATGGGGTCTCACTGAAGTGACTTAGCAGCAGCAGGTACTATGAAAACTGGTTTTGAGATATTCCATACCTGATAAGGAATACAAGACTAATAAATGTTAAACCTTTGAAATCTTTAACTCTGAAACCTTGAAACTAACATATTAACTCTCTACTTAATCATTCCACAGTTACCTCTCACATGATTCTCCTTGAAGATATAACAGTTCCCTGATTATTTATCTTTTGGAGGATGTCACCATGAGATGAAACATGTATTCCTCCTGGCTTATTTCCTCTTAAAACTCATTCCAAAGAGGAGGTACTTAATTGAATCAAATGTATTGGTTCAATTAAGATATCTTGTCTCATTTCAAGAAACACATATTTCTTATTTAACAAACACTCTAAATCAGTTATTCTTAACATCAAAGTTATTGGCTAGTCAAATTTGTTAATTTACTCGAAATGTATATTAAATATTCAAAGTCAGATACATTCAAAATGTATTTTATCTTTCACTTTCAAAGCATATGCATTATATAAATATAATCCAAAATATTGTAGTCTGTAAGAGATAGAATTATTTGTTTTCAGTGGAGGCTCAAACAAGTATATGATGCCCCCAAATTTAAGAATAAAAGAAAATGGCAATCCATACAAGCAAATCACTATTTATACTTTAAAAACAAGTCAATCCTAAAGGAAATCAACCCTGGATATTCCTTGCAAGGACTGATGCTGAAGCTGAAGCTCCAGTACTTTGACCACCTGATGTAAAGAGCTAAGTCATTGGAAAAGACCCTGATTCTGGGAAGGACTGAAGGCGAAGGGAGAAGGGGATGGCAGAGGATGAGGTGGTTGGATAGCCTTGCCAACTCATTGAACATGAGTTCAAGCAAATTCCAGGAGATTGTGAAGGATAAGGGAGCCTAGCATGCTGCAGTCCATGGGATCCCGAAGAGTCAGACATGACTTAACAACTGAACAACAATCTTTTCTATGGTTTTACAAAGAGTGTAAATCTGTATTTAATGTTCTACATACCATCCTAGTATTCTGAGATCTTGACTCAAGAGTAGGAGTGTAACTGGGTACCACTCACTCATTCTCAAAGCATAGAGGAAGAAATCATATTTATTAAAGGATTGAAATGTCAAAGCAATGTGTAAAATTTTAATTTTATGTCTTGATTCACTCTATAACTTATGCCCAATTACAACCATTATTATTTTTTGTTTTGTTTATTTTGTTTCATTTGCTTGACCACAGTGAGATGCAAAGAGCAAAACCTATCAGTCATCTCCACTGGTATAGATGCATCATATTTACCTGATCCTAATTATATTTTAATTACCATTTTATATAGGTGTTTAATTATTAAAACATTTTTTGTATTTTTTGCAAGTTGCCTCAAATTCATTGTGTAAAGGGCAAAGCTGTAAATAGATTTCATTCAAAGACTGGCATTTATCTTGTCATTATCTGCCATTCCATTTCACCTGTTAACCTGTTTTACCAGCAGATCTTTAATAATTTTAATGATATATTTTAATGTCTCAAGCATTTAGTGTGAAACCAATGTACCAGTGTTTGAAACACACAGAAAAAGTGTTTCTGTGTCAGTGTGTGCATGTTAAGGGGAAGTGCAATAGTTCTTTCAGTCCCAAATTAAACTAAAGGCTCCAAAAATTTTATTAGGTTCTCTGATACAGTACTGTTTAAATCTTTACCATCTTATTCATAAATTTCCTACCTATTCTGACCTCAAATAGACTTTCACTCTGGTTCTGAACATTTTTCAAGAGGATAGCACTAATCCAGTAGAGATTATCATATGCCAGATAACACAAAGGAGCAGTGTCTGGTTATGGTGAGAAACTTAGTAGGGATATCGAGAGGAACAGAATCACTCTGAATAAGGAACTGATTCAAGCTGTAGTCAGAATTGTGTCAGGCTGTAGGTAGGAACATTGTCAAGCTATGGAGAAGAATAGAGTCAGGCTCTAGTGAGGAATAGCATCAGGCTGTATTGAGGGACACAGTCAGTCTGTAGGGATGACAGAGTCAGTCTGTATTGAGGGCCAGAGCCAGGCCATAGTGAGGAACACAGTGAGGGTGTAGTGAGTAACAGGTTCATGGTGTAAGAGTGGAGCAGATTCAGGCCTCTTAAAAGCTGAATTGGAAGTTGAAATCAAGAATGTGAGAAGTGAACTCACCCTATCACCACTCATGACGCTCATGACTAGAAGCTTGTATAATGAGCCTCTCATGAGCTATATACTCAGACAGGCAAAGGCCATGTTTTCCACCATCAGTCACTTTTATTGGTATGTATTCGATCAAGGTCATCGGCTCTCATATAGAGCTCATCCCTCAGATTGAATATGCCTCTGAAGTTTTCCTGAATGATTTGATGGTTTGGTTTCTACTAGAAGCGCCTCTGGAGTTGATTCTTACTGGTGATTTTAAATGTTCACTGTTGACAACTGAGGCTGTGGTGCATTGAAGTGTGCTTCCAGATATGTCTGCCAATGCAAGAGAACTCGGGTTCAACCCCTGGGACAGGAAGATTCCCTGGAAAAGGGAATGGCAACCCACTCCAGTCTTCTTGACTGGGAAATCCCATGGACAGAGGAACCTGGAAGGCTAGAGTCTATGGGGTGCAAAGAGTTGGACATGACTGAGAGGCTAATACTTTTTCACTTATTCCAGATCTCAGGTTGCACATAACCATAACACCCTGACAGATTTTTTTTTTCCTTTTTTTTGCAGTTGCTCAAAATTTTTATACATGGCTTAAGTCTTTTTCCTTAGTAGTTTTATCTGATTTTCTCTCTTATGAACCTGGGTCTTACTTTTTTATAAAATGTGATAATCAATGTTTCCCCAATCCCAAACATTTAACTTATGAAGATAGATTATTGTTTCAAAATGTAGTTATTTTATTGGGATAACCATATTAAAAGTTGTTGGACTAATGTAGAACTTCATGCTATCATGTATGATTTATGTCTTTTAAAAGGGCTTCCCAGGTGGCACTAGTGATAAAAACCCACCTGTTGATGCTGGAGACATAAAAGGCTTGGGTTCGATCCCTGCGTTGGGAGGATCCCCTGGAGGAGGGCGTGGCAACCCACTCCAGTATTCTTGCCTGAAGAATTCCATGGACAGAGGAGTGTGGTGGGCTATAGTCCACGGTGTCCAAAGAGTCAGACACGACTGAAGCAGCTTAGCACAGCTCACACATACCTCATCAAACCATGCCTGGTGCAAAGGATTCAGTAATAACTAGCTATGATGAGGAGGAGGGGGGTTATTATGATTACTACATTGACCTTTGATTTATACTGACATATAATTATGATTCTGACATTTTCAAGCTTATTCTGCATGTTTTTCTTTTTTCTCAAATCTAAATATTTTATTTTATAGTTACACCCCAAATTGTGCTTTTTTCACTATATACTTTTAACTTGAGGACATCTGTAAAATTAGTACAGTACAGAAATCCTGAAAGAAATTCTACTAACTATAAACTATTTAAATATTGCTTATACAAAATATTTAAAGGTCGGGGGGGTGCAAAAGCTTATTTACAAAACAGAAAATGGATATAGAAAACTTATGATTACCAGGAGAGAGGGGCACATTGGAGGATGGACACTGGCATATACACACTACTATACAAAAACAGATAGAGTAGGAAGTGGCAGCCCACTCCAGTATTCTTGCCTGAAGAATCCCATGGACAGAGGAGCCTGGCAAGTTACAGTCCATGGGTTTGCAAAGAGTTGGACAGGACTGAAGCAATTTAGCATACATAAAATGTGTAACTAAAACCTGTATAGCACAGGGAACTCTACTCAACACTGTGTGATGGTCTATATGACAAAAGAACAAGTGGATATATGTATAACTCATTCACTCTACAATACACCTGAAACTAACACAACATTGTAAATCAACTATACTCCAATAAAAATATAAGAAAATATTAAAGGAAGGCCAGTACCATATAAACAGCATACACTTAAATACAAGAGATGAATGTTTAACATACAGAGTAATGTTTTTTATTCACTGATAAGCTGAAGGTCCATTTCAAGATGTTTCTTTCTTTAGTATGCTTAATTTGTTTTATTAGCAAGCAGAGCCCTATAAAGGATGGCATCATCTAGTCCTCAGACTCAGATTCATCTTCATCTTAACTAATCTGGAATTAACGAAGCTCATAAGTCTCCTTGTCAGATGCAGCCACACAAAGCCAATCACAAAGATTGTTCTTTTTGAGGTATTTCTTGGTAAGGTACTTCAAATAGCTTTTAGAGAATTGTTTCTCAGAAACGACTATGATTTTATTCTTGAAGTGTTCAATGTGAATGACATTCCCAAGATTTCCAGTCTTTCCAAACTTTAATCTTCTCCCACAGAAACTGTTCAACATTTCCAGAATCAAAAATTCAATCTTCTACTGGATGAATAAGCTCCAAATTAAAATTCCAGGTTGACTTCTTAGGATTCTTGTCTTTCTTCTGGGCCATCTTGAAGGCTTGCCACATGATCAGAGCCTTTTTTTTTTTTTTTAAGTTGACTTTTTCTTGTAATTTAGTGTTACCTGGAATTTGATGAGTATGTTTCATAGACTTAATTGCAAGTTAGGAAAAGCAGTAGGTACAATGAGCATTAAATGTGTGTACTTTGAGAAGACACATGTCTACATACTTTCTCAGGTTACGATTGAAGTATTGATAGCATCTGTGATATGTCTATCACCTGATAGATTCAAGACAACGTGGGACAATACTAAAGCTTTAGTGAAATCAGATGGATTTGCTCATACTATGTGAGGATGTAAATAATCATTAACATAGCTAATTCAGAAATTAAAATTCATGCATTAAATATTTAGGCAACTAATTTTATTAAATGAATAAATATTTTGACAGCTTATCCATTAAAATAGCTTGTTTAGTTCTTTTACATTTGAGGTGAGGAAGCTGAGGCTTCAGTGGGTTAAGTTACCTGTCTGAGTTTACGTGACTTATGAGGGACAGAGTCAAGTCTCCAATCAGGAAATTTTTAAGCAAAATCCAGTTCTTCTTTCTACAACAAACTTCTTTATTGTGTTCATTATTTCCCTCTGAGGGTGTGTGTGTGTGTGTGTGTGTGTGTGTGTGTGTGTGTGTGTGTGTGTGTGAATGATGTTGGCAGTGAGTAATGCATATTACATGGTTTTTATAAAGCTATTGTACCTAACACAAAACTTTAATTTCGACACCAACATGGTCAAAATCTTTGCTAAATTTTTCTTTTTAATATACTTCTAGCTCTTTCCCAAATACTGAACAGCCCTATCTACCAACTTCCCATTGATTTCAAATATCAGAAAAATTTTCCCATTGTTTTATTATTTAAAAAAACACATTGTTATTAGGTCTTATGATTCCTGTTTTCAGTTTGCAGAGCTCCTCTGGATTGTTTGCAAGAGATATTATCAATGGAATTTTAGAAGCAGCAAGCTAACATTAATTCTGTATAAGTATATGCAGTAATCTCATGGTTAAGATTATACTAGAAAGGCAATGTAAAAAGTAAAAAGAAAAACTAAATATTTTTTTCTTAGTTTCATGACTATAATTTATTTCAAGTGAGGATATCATGTAAGTTTACTTTCCATAAACTACTCTCAGATATCTGTGCCTGAGAACTTTGATGATAAGAACTTAGCAATGTAGATACATATCCTCTGAGCTCTCAGATGAGACGACTGCAGTAAAAAGATCAAATATAGCCCAATAGAAGTGAGTCTCAATATGCAATTTCACACAATATGCAATTTCAAATTAGTTAACCTGTAATATTGTTTTCTTCTTCATTTCTACCAAGAAGCTGATTTGGGATTCATTTATATTCAGTAAACAAAATGAAATCTCTTTCTGTCACTGCTCCTAGCCTCAAAGACTAGAGGAATGCGGCAGAGATTAATGGTCATGATTAACTCCCTACAGGTTGTGGTTTCATGCCCCAGTGATTATTCTGTCATTATTCTGCATGAGATGCAGCTAGAGCACATATGCTTTCAGCCACAAAGCCAGACAAGACCAAAAGGTCAAGCTACTTAGTAGCTTGATATTCTCTCATTCTGGCATGTATACTCCCAGCAAAAAACCATTGGGATTATATAATTACCATATTAACATAGATATATTAAGTTATGTGGTAGGGTCTATTGTGAAGTATAATAGATTAAAATTAAGGAAAGAACCATTTCCTTTACAGCATTCAGTTATCTAGTGTATTCACAGGATGAATATACTAGACAAGTGGCTTTGATCAATTCAATCAGGAGTAGTTTTTTTTATTATTATTTTTAATTGAAAAATAATTGCTTTGCAGCATTTTGCTGTTTTCTGTCAACCTCAACATGAATCAGCCATAGGTATACATATATCCCGTCCCTTTTGAAGCTCCCTCCCATTTTCTTCCTTATCCCACTCCTCTAGGTTGGTACCGAGTCCCTGTTTGAGTTTCCTGAGCCATGCACCAAATTCCCATTGACTGTCTAATTTACTCAGGAGTAGTTTTGAAACAAGCTCTCACCCCCACACCTCGTCTCATTCTCGATCATTCTATCTTGTGAATTGCAGATTTTGAATTTCTGCCAATTTCTCACATTCCCGCTTATTCTATATTTTAGGAAAATGGTAACTTAAGTCTGTAAGTGTCTCTGCACTTCTTTCTGTTGGCAGGTCAAGCCATAACTTTGAGTTTATCATTCAAAAGAGTAGGTGCTTTTCCTATTACAAAATAGAATGGCCCTCAAATTCTCTAAATTGCAAAGAGAAGATTAATTTCTGTGCTCCATTGAGACATAAAAATTTAAAATAAGCCTGCTCCTAAACTTTTCCAAATTCCCCAAATGGATTTTCACTAAATATTTCATATTTCTCATAGGTATGGAATGTGGGGATTAGGGTAGCACAGCTTTAAGTTGCTATAGTCAAATGCTGCCAGATTTTGATGCCACAGAAGAGTAAATAGTATTTCACAAAACTAGGAACTCTGAGCAAATTTTCTCATATGCTTTTATTGCTCAAAATTTGTTTTTTTCTCAGAAGTTTTCCCATACATTGAAAAGAGTATATGGCATTGGTTTCAGTTTACCTGTTGGCTCTGGTGCTAGTTTAATTCTGGATGCTTAGTACTCGAATTATAAGGCATTTGATTTTTCATGACTTACAACTCTAGTATCTTTTACCCCCGAAGAGCTTTACCATCCCTGTTGCATCAGTGAGTTTTCTGTTTCTTTCAGTTCCCCTGTATAGTGTGTTTTATAAAATAATAACTTATAGGAACACATATGTCAAGTATTTTAAAATGTGTCAAAGTACTGCTAATCCATATAGAATAGTATTGATTTCACTATATGTAACATTTAATAATTTCAAAATTAAGTAACTAATAGATTTCAGTCCCTTCCAAAATTAAAAGAGTCAGTTTTTGAAGGGGTGTTAACATTGTTATGAGAATGAATAACATATTTATGAAAATAGTATCTCAGTTCCATTATTATATACATGTCTGTTAAACTGAATATAAATTAAACATTTTTGGAAGTAAATAATATAAATATTATTTAACACTCAGTTTATTCCCAATTGTCTATTAATAAAGAGAAATGAACACTAAGACTTAGGATGATTGAATGATGCATGGGAATCATTGCTTCTTATCCTAAGGGAGAAGTAATGCTCATAGCTTAAGTGAAAAATCACACTGAGAAGTTTCAGAATCTGAATATGTGGAGTTGACTTCCTGTATAATTTCTAAGCTATTCAAATTATTTCTAAATATTATGATCTTTTATAAATATAGTCCAAAGGATCATTCCATAGAGTGTGCAGTTCAACCTAGGATAGGGTAAATCATGGGAAAAATCTTTTCATACTACTACCTGATCTCAGAATGGAGCTACTATGTGCTGATTGAAAAGACAGCAAACATTGACTGTATAATGGAACACTTTTCAGTGTTCATATTTGCTTTAAGGGCTTGATTACATATTTACCTATGGATATTATTACAATTTTAGTTAAGTATTTACTATTAGCTTCCCAGTAGAATATGTGTGTATGCATAAATACCTACACACACGCCTTTAGAAACACTCCAAAACAAATCATAAAAATACAGCTTAAAAAAGGCATTCAAAATGTTAGGTATGTTAAAGAAAGCTTTAACATATGATAATGAATTGGGTACTAGACAATTACTAGACTCTTGTGAAATTCTTTCTGCCATAAGGGGGTCCGTCTAGTCAAGGCTATGGTTTTTCCAGTGGTCAGGTATGGATGTGAGAGTTGGACTGTGAAGAAAGCTGAGCACCAAAGAATTGATGCTTTTGAACTGTGGTGTTGGAAAAGACTCTTGAGAATCCTTTGGACTGCAAGGAGATCTAACCAGTCTATCCTAAAAGAGATCAGTCCTGGGTGTTCATTGGAAGGACTGATGTGGAAGCTGAAACTCCAGTACTTTGACCACCTCATGTGAAGAGTTGACTCATTGGAAAAGACCCTGATGCTTGGAGGGATTGGGGACAGGAGGAGAAGGGGATGACAGAGGATGAGATGGCTGGATGGCATCACCGACTCAATGGGCATGAGTTTGAGTAAACTCCGGGAGTTGGTGATGGACAGGGAGGCCTGTGTGCTGTGTTTCATGGGGTCGCAAAGAGTCGGACACGACTGAGTGACTGAACTGTGAAATTCTTTAGTGATTAAGTGAGGTAAAGAGTATTCTTTCAGTTCTATTTTGAACTTCTGTTGGAGAGAAATAAAATTGCTATTAGAATGGGCAGACTGTTTAATTTTACTCCATGTTTAATTACCCACTCTCTCTGACCAAGAAGAAGAGTAAATTTCAGGGTATGGGTAAATTGACCAAATTTCAAGTATGGTAAATTTCATGCAACTTCTTCCTTTTTCTCCACCATTCATTTGTTCCCAAAATAAGTTTTAATTTATCAGACATTCATTAGAGATTCAATAGTTGGTTATACCTGTAGCATTCACAGCCGTGAGTGAGACAGTGCGTGGCTGGATCTGTGGGGGAAAATGGAGTGTTAAAGCCGTAGGGGTGGTAGTGTGCACAGGTCAAGGGTGCTATATCTGTAGGCTAGTGGGTGAGTCATGAGCTAAACGATCTGAAGGAAACTCAGTGTTCTAATGCATTGTGTTAGGTGGTGAGATGAAAATAATACATCACATCATGTTCTCTTCTAAAAATTTGCAGCTATAACATTAAAAACATGTGTGAAGAAATTAGGCACTTTTGAGCAAAATTATGCCCTGACCAGTGATACTGAAGAAGCTAGGGTTGAACAGTTTTATGACGATCTACAAGACCTTTTAGAACAAACACCCCCAAAAGATGTCCTTTACATTATAGGGGACTGCAGTGCAAAAGTAGGGAGTCAAGAAATACCTGGATTAACAGGCAGATTTGGCCTCAGAGTACAGAATAAAGCAGGACAAAGGCTAATAGAATTTTGCCAAGAGAACGCACTGGACATACCAAACACCCTCTTCCAACAACATAAGAGAAGATTCCACACATGGACATCACCAGATGCTCAACATTGAAATCAGGTTGATTATCTTTGCAACCAAAGATGGAGAAGGTCTATACAGTCAGCAAAAACAAGACTGAGAGCTTACTGTGGCTCATATCATTGAACTCCTTATTGCCAAATTCAGACTTAAATTGAAGAAAGTAGGGAAAAACTCTAGACCATTCAGGTATGCCCTAAATTAAATCCCTTATGATCATACAGTAGAAGTGACAAATAGATTCAAGGTGTTAGAGCTGACTGACAGAGTGCCTGAAGAACTATGGAGGGAGGTTTGTGACATTGTACAGGAGGTAGAGATGAAGACCAAGAAAAAGAAATGCAAAAAGGCAAAATGGCTGTCTGAGGAGGCCTTACAAATAGCTGTGAAAAGAAGAGAAATGAAAAGCAAAGGAGAAAAGGAAAGATATTCCCATTTGAATGCAGAGTTCCCAACAGTAGCAAGGAGAGATCAGAAAGCCTTTCTCAGTCATCAATGCAAAGAAATAGAAGAAAACAACAGAATGGGAAAGACTAGAGATCTCTTCAAGAAAATTAGAGATACCAACAGAACATTTCATGCAAAGATGGGCACAATAAATGACAGAAATGGTATGGATCTAACAGAAGCAGAAGATATTAAGAAGTGGTGGCATGAATACACAGAAGAACTATACAAAAAAGACCTTCATGACCCAGATAACCAAGATGGTGTGTGATCACTCACCTAGAGCCAGACATCCTGGAATGTGAAGTTAAGTGGGTCTTTGGAAGCATCACTATGAACAAAGGTAGTGGAGGTGATGGAATTCCAGTTGAGCTATTTCAAATCCTAAAAGATGATGCTGTGAAGGTGCTACACTCAATATGCCAGAAAATTTGGAAAACTCAACAGTGGCCACAGGGCTGAAAAAGGTCAGTTTTCATTTCAATCCCAAAGAAAGGAAATGCCAAAGATGCTCAAACTACCACATAATTGCACTCATCTCACATGCTAGCAAAGTAATGCTTAAATTTCTCCTCAGAAGACTTCAACAGTATGGGAACCATGAACTTCATGTCATCAAGCTGAAATTTAGAAAAGGCAGAGGAACTGCAAATCAAATTGCCAACATCTGCTGGATCATCGAAAAAGCAAGAGTTCCAGAAAAATATCTACCTCTGCTTTAATGACTATGCCAAATCCTTTGAATGTGTAGACCACAACAAACTCTGGAAAATTCTTCAGGAGATGAGAATATCAGACCACCTGACCTGCCTCTTGAGAAAGCTGTATGCAGATCAGGAAGCAACCTTTAGAACTGGACATGGAGCAACAGACTGGTTCCGAATTGGGAAAGGAGAACCTCAAGACTGTATATTGTCACCCTGCTTGTTTAACTTATATGCAGAGTACATCATGAGAAATGCTGGGCTGGAGGAAGCACAGCTGGAATCAAGATTGCTGGGAGAAATATCAATAACCTCAGATATACAGATGACACCACCCTTATGGCAGAAAGTGAAGAGGAACTAAAGAGCCACTTGATGAAAGTGAAAGAGGAGAGTGAAAAAGTTGGCTTAAAGCTCAACATTCAGAAAACTAAGATCATGGCATCTGTCCCATCACTTCTTGGCAAATGGATGTGGAAACAATGGAAACAGTGGCTGAATTTATTTTATTGGGCTCCAAAATCACTGCAGATGGTGACTGCGGCCATTAAATTAAAAGACTCTTGCTCCTTTGAAGAAAAATTATGACCCACCTAGACAGCAGAGATATTACATTGCCAACAAAGATCTGTCTAGTCAAAACTGTGGGTTTTCCAGTAAGCATGTGTGAATATGAGTCTTGTACTATAAAGAAAGCTGAGCGCCAAAGAATTGATGCTTTTCAACTGTGTTGTTGGAGAAGACTCTTGAGAGTCCCTCAGACTGCAAGGAGATCCAACCAGTCCATCCTAAAAGTTATTAATCCAGAATATTCACAGGAAGGACTGATGCAAAAGCGGAAACTCCAGTGTTTGGCCACCTGATGCGAAGAACTGACTCATTTGAAAAGAACCTGATGCTGGGAAAGATTGCTGGCAGGAGAAGAAGGGGACGACAGAGGATCAGATGGTTGGATAACATCACCAACTCAATGGATATGAATTTCAGTAAACTCTGGGAGTTGGTGATGGACAGGGGACCTGGTGTGCTGCAGTCCATGGGGTCGCAGAGAGTCAGATGCGACCAAGCAACTGAATTGAACTGAGCAAAATTATAAATAAAAATTGTCAATACTATATCTACTATAAGATTATGTAAGAGAAAGAGAAATCCATGAGATGGGCTAAATGCTGGTGGACATCAGGTTCTGAGAGAGATCTGTGGCCAAGGACAAGAGGGTGTCAGCAAGCCCACCCTGCCATGTGGAGTGGCGCTGTTGAGAAAACAAGGGTTAACAGGTTTTACCAATTCAGAGGCAGTTACTTGAAGATTTAGCACACCCAAAGCTCCAACTGGCTGTTTTTATGCAGAAGAAAGCTTTTCCATCATTGTACCCCTCCACACCAATACCTTCTCTAGCCCTAACTGTCAAAAATACTATATTTGTTTGAAGTCAAATGAAAGTGGGGCCACTAGAGTTTCCTGAACAGTTAAATTCTAACAACTCAAGTGTCTCTCTTGAAACTTTGGATGTTCTGCCCTGTCAACTTCCCCTCAATAGAAAGTCTTCTCTGAAGCATTGTACACACGATAGTAACTTATCGAGCCGTAGGCTAGCTGGGTTCTACCAAGCTCCTCTTGGAACTTGTTTATGACCATTTCCTGTCTGCTGATAAGAAGTCCTTTGCGGCACCAGTACTGATTCCCAGGTGCCAATCATGTCTATGCTCTCAGAAACATTAGGAAGGTTTATTCTTGCCAAAACACTTTTCTTGCTGTTTTCTTTTAGCTCTCACCTCATTGTTATTCACTGAATTCTGAACTCTCTGGGGAAATAAGCAATATGTTCATTAACTATTGAGTTAGTGGATAGAAGGATTTTGCTGGCAACAGTGAAATATAAGGGAAAGCAGAGAATTGGCAGTATGGGGTTCTTTCTGAGAATGATTCCACTGCCAACAGTTTTAGCTATTTTTGTAGTGATATAAAAGAAAATGAGTAATTTGCCAAATATTTTGGACTTAAAAATATAATTTAACCTCTTGTTTTTTATTTTCCTGGTGGTTAGATTTATTTTTCCTTTTTTGTTCTCATTGAAATGGATATTTAAGAAAAGTTGGTAATGGTAAATCCAGGAACAGTGTAACATTCTAAAAGCTGTTTAAACTTTATTGTGTCTTTTAATGAAAAGGAAGTCTCATATATTATAAGAAACAGATGGCCATTCAAAGGAATTCACATTTATATTATTTTATTGAATTATAAAATTATTGGAAAAAATAAGTTTAGATAGAAATCTGTCAAAAAAAAAATCAATTGATTCTTTAAACAAAGCAACAGGATTTATGAAGGGGCCTCACCTATATGTGGATAAATCAGACTTATACAGATTTTTCAGATTTTAGATGCTAATTTCCTTGCCTATTTGCTTAACTCTAATTCTCTGCCCCTAAAGTAGTAGTTTATGACCTTGGGTATATATTAGTATCATGTGGGAGGTTCTTATTTGCTTATTCACATTGTTTATTTGGATTAGATTAGGTATAAGTAATTATTTAAGGTTTGCATGTGGTTCCAAGATACAAGCAGGGTTGAAAAACACTGGTAGGAGTGAGGAAGTCTCTCTTTGTGAATGGTACAGATACAGACAAAAATCACTTCTATATATAAATTAGTGATTATATTTATTCCTCTTATATTACATAATATATTTTATAATCCCTCCATGGTTCAGTGTTTAGAAAAGCACAAATTAGTGCTAATTTATGTGTCCTTCTTCAAGGTTATGATATCTGTCAATCCAGAAACCATCTACAAAATTACCTGTACACATTTTGATACAGGATAAGTTTGTTTTCTTTGAGCTATACCCTTTTAACCTATGAAAGGATAATGATTCTTCCAAAATAGCATGCATTACAAAAAGCATCTCATTAAGGAAAATGTTTCACTCTAAGAGAAACCTGAGTGCTAGGAATTAGGTAGTAGGTAACATCAAGCTCACTATATACATATATATATATATATATTTTTTTTTTTTTTTTTCCTTGAAAGTGCTCCAGTTACAAAGGACTTCCCAAATGACATGGTTTAAAACCTAAACATCAATGTGCAAATCCATTTTTTGAGCAAATATTTCCTTTATTCAAAACTGTGAGGTGCTTTTATTTTTCTCACTAATATTGCAGATATTTAACATACTCAGAATTAACATTCTCATCACTTATTTTTATGAAAATAGCAGAATGGCATTCAAACTGGAAGCTATTTTTGCCTAAGCATCTTTTTCCCTCTAAACCCAAACTGCTCCCCAATTCTTTAAATTTTGTAATCAATTAAAAAAGTCAGACTGATAGAAATTACATTCCCCCGTTAGTCCACTGGGTTTTTAGATTATTAAAATGTAGTATAAAATTGCTGTGGGAAAGAAATTCTTTAATCAGCATATCTTGAAGAATATACATTTCTGCTCATAAATATTAACTGTTTTAAAAATTTGTCCTGTGTGGTAAAAAATTAAAACTAGAAGAGTAGACAAAATATATGAAATTATCTTAGACATCGCACAATAAGCACCACAGAACTGTGATCCCTGAGAAAAGGGAAATAATGAGGTGAGGTGTTTTCCAGAATACAGCATAAGGAGTTGAAAGCAAAATACACCCCAATCATCTTACTGAGCTGAGGAGACAGAAGCTAGAACTTGGAGAGGTAAGCATGGCTAAAAATGATGGAGCAGCCTTCTGGAGGGAGACATTACACAGACACCTCCAAAAATATACAGTTTGTTCTGAGAGGAAATGACTGAAGATTAAAGAAAGAATCATTAGAAATAAGTAGACAAAATATTCCCCAGAGCTGGGAATAGTTTATAATCCCTATAGTTCAGAAGAGAGACCTTGGCTACATGGGTCATTGGGAAGACTCCTCAGTAGGACTTTGTGTGGTAGGCAGACTCTCTCCCTCCTGGAGAAATGTGATCTTCACACCTTAATCCTTTGTGTTGGTTGTATTATATGGCAGAGGGGTATTACAAGTGAAATCTAGATTATAGATCTTAAAATAGAGGAAGCTTCCCCTATGACTCAGCAAGGAAAAAATCTGACTGCAATGCAGGAGACAGGTTCAGTCTCTGAGTTGGGAAGGATCTCTGGAGGAGGAAATGGCAACATATTACGGTATTCTTGCCTGAAAAATCCATGGACAGTGTCACAGAGTCAGACACAACTGAGCCACTGAACAGACAGAGATACATATAATAGATTCATTGAGAGGACTTTTAATGGACATTTAATTATTATATAGTGAAATACACAAGCAATTAGTTAATTAAGAAAATGACATTAACCTAACCTTAAAATAGAGAGGTTATCCTGGATTATCTAGTTGCACAAGATGTAATCTCCTTATTCATAAAAAATGGAAGCAGAGGGCAGAACAATCAGTCAAAGAAATGTAGCAGGAGAGATAGGAAGCATGTGTTGTTTTGACTTGTCCTTGATGGCTTTGAGGATGAAATCAGGGGTTCATGCAAGAGTCCAGTAATGAAGGTGGTTTCCAAAAGCTGAAAACTATTCTCAGGTGGCAGGAAGCAAGTGAATCAGAACCTTAGTCCTACAACCTTAAGGGAACTGAATTCTGCCAATGAAATGAATGAACAAGAAACAGTTTCTCTCTGGTATATTTCTGTCGGCATTTAATAATATCTCCAAGTGGCTGTTATTTGAAGATTATTGTCTTGATCCATGACTTTTGACTGTATATTTTAAGCACTTTTGCCCCCAACTGAAAAGCATACAGTGCGAAAATGCTGTAATTATCAGGAAGTTCTGTGTCCAAGGTAAGCCACAATCATAACAAAGCACAAATCTTAAAACTAAAAGTCACACACAAAAAATTAGTATATATCTACAGTAAACTGATGCAAAGAACTCAGAAGTTAGCCATCAATACTCTGCTAAATAATTTACAGATCAGATTTTACTATTATTACAGTTTTAGAAGTCAAAGAGAAGGCAGTACAATGCGCAACAATTAAAAGCTTGTAGGATATGTAAAAAGATTTTAAAAAACTAGGTTACTTAGCTTTATAAAGAAAGAGCAATGGTTAATTTTAATAAAACTCTTAAAGATTAGGCCTCATTTCTTTCTTCTTTCTTTCTCATTCATCTCTTCCTTTCTTTCTTTCTTCCCCTCTATATTTTCTATTTAAAAAATGTGAAAATTTATTCTATATGGTAGATGAAGAAATTTCTTATAGTAATGGTGCTGAAGGTGGGTGGATGAGGTACAGAGTATAAAATTCAATTAAGGACAGATATGTTCAGAACAAAGTCACCATGAGTGAAAAATTTAGTTTTCAGTTATGAAGATAACTGGATATTTTTTTTTAAAGACAAAGGGAAAAAAATCACATTTTTTCTACTCAAAAATGGTTTAAATGTTGCCTGTATGAAAACTGATAAGCTCAATTGTATGTTGTCTGTTTTGCACCTCTACTTTGTTGTATAGATAAACATACTCATTTCATTTTAAAAATATTTATTATTTGATTATTATTATTTGTGATTCATTTATAGTCAGACAGAGAAGCCTGTACATCTATTTAGACTTTGTTTCAATGTAGCATGTTTTTAAGTTCCTCCTACCCATTTGATTTATAAGTCTGAAATCAGGAAATTTTATGCTATGTATTTATTTAAATAACATTAAGGTTCAGCATATTTAAAGCCTTAAATAAGTCAAAATCCCCCCCTTTTTTTTTTGCATGCCTACTGCTTGCCCTGTATAAGCAGCCTGGTTTTCAGATATAGTGAGACTTTTTTTTTCCTCCTTTGAGGAGTATATTCATTCATTTGCTAGTACTTCCGTTATCCACAAACCGGGGTGCTAAAACAACAGAAATGTGTTGTCTCACAGTTCTGGAGGATAGACGTTCAAGATCAAAAGTTGGCAGAGCTGGTCCTGTCTGAGGCTGTGAGGAAATCTGCCCCATACCTCTCTCATCACTTTCAGTGATTTACTGGCAGTGTTCAGAGTCTCTGGCATGTAGAAACATCATAATGATCCTTGCCTTCTTCTTCACATGGATTTCTCCATGTTTGCAAGTCTACTTCCAAATTTTCACTTTTTAGGAATACACTAGTTATGTTGGATTAGGACCCAACCTAATTACCTCATTTTAACTTGATTATTTCTCTAAGTTGTTCATTGTTCAGCCACGAAGTTGTGTCTAACTCTTTGTGACCCAATGGACTGCAGCACCCCAGACTCGCCTTCCCTCCACTATTTCCCAGTTTGCTCAAATTCATGTCTGTTGAGTTGGTGATGCTATGTAACCATCTCATCCTCTGCCCCCTCACATTTCCTGTTGACTTCAATCTTTCCCAGTGTCAGAATCTTTTCCAGTGAGTCAGCTCCAGGAGATAGTGGAGGACAGAGGAGCCTGGCATGCTTCAACTTAGTGACTGCACAAGAGGTCTGGCTCTGATGACCATCCGGCCTATCTGCTTATGGCTCATTTAGCAGCCTTTCTGAAAAAGGCATGTCACTCCTTCTCTGATGACACAGTTAAAGGCCTGAAACCACAGAGTACTGATCTGGTTATACTCCATCACTAGTTTTGTTGCTCCTCATATTGTTACCTTCAAATTCCCAACAGGAAATTGGTTTCAGAACCATATCAACCCGCAGAGCACCTTTCATCATCTAAGGGACATGGCTGCCTTCTCCCAAGGCAAGGGCTTAGAGGAGAATCGCTGAGCTCTGAAGACTTCACTGTCTTCTCTTCCTCTTTGTCTCTCCTCATCACTTCCAGAACTTCCTCGTCGCTTAAAACAGTAGGGCGTTGCTGACTAACAAGAGCTCTGCATTTCTCATGCATAAACATGCAGACTTGAGACCTCTAGGCTTGGCTGTTGATAGCCCAACAAGTGACAAAGGAACCTGGAAAATCCTTTCTTCTCAATGGAACTTGTTTCTCACAGCTGGTATCTTGCTGTCAAATCTTACTTTTCATGTTAAAGTTGAATTTTACCAGCTTTTAAATTTCCTTATTTTAAACAACATAAAACTTTTATTGAAGTATAGTTGATGTATAGTATTATATGCTACAAGTGTACAATATAATGATTCACAATGTTTAAAGTTATACTCAATTTATGGGGCTTCTCTGGTAGCTCAGCTGGCAAAGAATCTGCCTGCAATACAGGAGACCCCAGTTCGACTCCTGGGTCAGGAAGTTCTCCTGGAGAAGGGATAGGCTACCACACCAGTATTCTTGGGCTTCACTGCTGGCTGGGATGGTAAAGAACCTGCCTGCAATCAGGAGGTATAAGAGACACTGGTTCAGTCCCTGGGTCAGGAATATCCCCTGGAGGAGGGGATCGCAACCACTCCAGTCTTCTTGCCTGGAGAATTCCCAGGGACAGAGGAGGCTGGTGGGCTGCAGTCCATGGGGTCATAAAGAGTTGGACATGACTGAGTGACCAAGCACAGCACAGCATAGTCCATTTTTAGTTATAAAATATTGAGATTTCTATGGACAGAGGAAGCTGGTAGGCTACAGTCCAGGGGTAGCAAAGAGTCAGACATGACTGAGCCATTAACACAAGGAGACACTGTCTATATTCCTGTATTATGCAATATATCCTTACAGCTTATGCAACCTAATAGTTCGTACCTCTTAATCCTCTACCAATATACTGCCCCCTCCCCCTTTCCTCTCCCCACTAATTTGTTCTCTATATCTGTGAATCTTCTTTTTTGTTATGCTCACTAGTCTGTTATATTTTTAGGTTCCACATATAAATGATCTCATAGAGTATTTGTCTTTGTCTGATTTATTTAATTTAGCATAATGTCTATGAGCCCATCCACGTTGCTGCAAGTGGCAAAATTTCATTATTTTTGTGGCTGACTAGCATTCCATTGTATAAATATACAGTAAGTCCCCCTACTTATGAATAAGTTTCATTATGAAAGTGTTTCCATTAAGTCCAATTTGTTCATTAAGTCCAATAAACTTAGCCTAAGTACCCAACAAACACAATTGGCTGTATAGTACTGTACTATGGTAAGTTTGTAATCCTCTTCACACAAATAATATGTACATAAAAAGGGAACAAAAAATAAAATGTTTTGATATTATACTGCAGTACCTTAAAAGGTGCAGTAGTGCATTACAACAGCTGACATGCAGGTGATACATACACATTTGCACCTTTGAAAATGTGTAATTTAAAGGGTCGTATGGAGGAGATTTACTATGCATCATATCTTCTTTATCCATTCCTCTCTTGATGGACACTTACGTTGTTTCCATATCTTGGCAATAATAAACAATGCTGCTATCAACATTGGGGTGCATGTTTCTTTTCAAATTATTATTTTTGCTTTGGATATATACCCAGTAGTAAAATTGCTGGGTCAAATTATATGACTAATAAGTGGTTAATATGCCAACATTTATAAATAACCCATACAACTCAACATTGATAAAATCAAGTAACTCTGTTAAAAAATGGGAAGAACTGAATAGTCATTTTGTCAAAGAGGAAATGTGGATGGTTATTAGGCACATGGAAAGATATTCAACGTCCTTAATCATCAGGGAAATGCAAATCAAAACTACAGTGAAATATCACCTCACACCAGTCAGAATGGCTGTCATCTTAAAGAACACGGATAATGAATGTTGGTGAGGATACGGAGAAAAGGGAAACCTCATACACTGTCATGTCAGTCAGAATATAAATTGGTGCAGCCACTGTTATAAACAGTAAGAAAGTTTCTCAAGAAACTAAAAATGAATTTTACCAGATCATTATTCTTAGGAGTGCCTCTCTAAAATGCCAAAGTCACCACTCATCTCTCCTGTGATCTAAATCAAAGAGGAATAGTTCTGTGCTGTAGAAGAATAAAAAGAAAAGCAAATTCATTTGTATTTTTCCACACATTCACAGATAATACTATATATACAAAGTTAAAACTTAGCAAAATATGTGACATCTAAAAATATAGTCTTATAAAATTCTGGCTCACTGGAGAGATTAATAAAAGCCATATCTTTAAACTCACTCTAACCAGTTACAAAAAACACAAATATCAAATCATAAAATTTATATTATCTTCAGCTGATCATATGTTGAACTAAAGAAGTGTCAAATAACCACTAGGCAGTCACTTCCTCCTACTTCCACAACAAGAACATTAGCACTGTGTCAGCATTCTTTTGAGAAATGGAGTTTTACAGAGGAAGAGATCAAAGGCCAGTTCTAGAGTAATCAGTGCACACACACACACAAAACCAAACCCACAATGCATGTTATTTAGCCGAAATTAGGTACAGGCAGGGGCTTATGGATATTTGCTGTTTATTAGCACAATGGTCCTTCTTTTCTTTATAAAATCAGTTTTGAGATTCCAAGGTTTACTAATGAAACTTTCGGTCTTCATCTACAGACGTCATTTATGCATGCATTCATTAGCACCTGTGCTCAATTGCTAGATAACAGTTTACTTTTGAAAAGTTTGAAAAATTATATAATATTCAGGTAGTGTGAAAAGATGACAAAGTAGGGAAACATGATAAAAAGAACAATGACTAAAGCTTTAGGCCATTCCAGGCTTGGTCACTTAAGTGTCTTTTGGAATGTGATATTTAAGTTAGAGTCTTCTCTGCATTTCTTCCTCTATTCGATGGACATATGTGTATTTACCCTGAGGGACTTAGTTAATATTAACTGTAAAACATGTAAGATTTCCAGCACACATTCCCTCAGCATTGGCTTCTAACACATGAGAGCACATATTGCTTGTTAATGAACTTTCTAGAAAACAAAAGGCTTCCCTGGTGGCTCAGAGGGTAAAGCATCTGCCTGTGATGCGGGAGACCCAGGTTCAATCCCTGGGTCGGGAAGATCCCCTGGAGAAGGAAATGGCAGCCCACTCCAGTATTCTTGCCTGGAGAATCCCATGGACAGAGGAGCCTGGTGGGCTACAGTCCATGGGGGTCTCAAAGAGTCAGACACGACTGAGCAACTGCACTTTGTTTCTTTACACACTTAGAAAACAAATACATAAAACTGATATGTAAATGTTTGAAAGCATAAGTATATTCAGATGCCTAGCTATGAAAATTGATAGCCATTGAAGTAATTTTAAATAGTTATTTCAAGTGTGATTTTTTTTAATCCAGGTGAAAGTATAATATTTACTTGAGAAATACTAATTGAATTTTTTTAAATATAGAAAAATGCTTTTTAGTAAAGAAAGGACTACTACTCAACATTTCAAAGTACAATTTAAACTTGAGGATGTAGCCCAAGTTCTTCAGAGTCACTGCTCCCCATCTCCCTGTTATTCAATCCCTCTTTTAATCTCCCTGGCCAATTCATTAGCTTCTTCATGAATTAAATGCCTTTTAACTTTCTATTTGTTTTACATATCTTATCCAGCCTCGTATTTTGCTTTTAATTTAAAAACTAGTTCAGTGAAGTGGCTTATTTTGATCTGTCTTAAAAGCATTCTTCAGTTCACTACTTACCCTATAAAAAAGTAAAGAAAAAAAAGAAAGAAACAAAATATTGGATTTAATGTCTGTCATTTGCATGAACTGAATCTGTGGTGGTGAAGAAAGATATTGATGCTTCTACTGAACATTTTTTTTATCTTAAAAACTTGGAGAAATTAGTACTGAATTTGTTGAGATTACTATTGGTGCCCTTCTTACTTCTGTAGTTCCCATGGTCACACTTTCTGGTTAGTACACCAGGATTCTAGAAAAGGATGGGATTCCACGAAGAGTGGTTTGCAGAACTCCCCCCACCTTGTTCATTACTCTGAAATATCTTGGATGGTATAAAGCTGTATATTCTATGGTATGTGAATTTATGATGCCTTTGTTGAGACTGATGAAGCTAATGTAAATGTTATAAAATTAATAGCAATTTTAAATATTCTTGCAAGGAAATTTTAAAGATATAATAAGGCAAGTAAAAAAAAAGTAAAAATGGAATTTTCTCCTTATTTTACAACCCTTTTCATCAGCTACAGTATAATACTTAAAAAAAATCTCACAAGGACCAGTCTCATATATATATACACACACACACCTATACATACACCTCCAGTAGCATATTGGGCATGTGTCAACCTAGGGAGTTCATCTTTCAGTGTCATATATTTTTGTTTTTTCATACTATTCATGAGCTTCTCAAGGTAAGAATGCTGAAGCAGTTTGCCATTCCCTTCTCTAGTGGACCACATTTTGTCAGAACTCTTCAGCATGACCCTTCCATTTTGGGTGGCCCTACATGGCATGGTTCATAGTTTCATTGAGTTAGATAAGGCTGTGGTCCATGTGATCAGTTTGGTTAGTTTTCTGTAATTGTGCTTTTCATTCTGTCTGCTCTCTGAAGGATAAGGACAAGAGGCTTGTGGAAGCTTCCTGATGGGAGGGACTGGCTATAAGGATAACTGGGTCTGCTCTGGTGGGCAAGGCCTTACTCACTAAATCTTTAATCCAATTTTCTGCTGATGGGTGGAATTGTATTCACTCCCTGTAGATTGGCCTCATGCCAGCACACAAGGGCTCCCAGGACTGTTGTTGTCAGTGCACCTGTGTTGGGCCTTTATTGGACTGGAACCTGGTGGTCTGGAATCGATGAGAGAGTGAAAGAAGGAAAGAGGCTAATATTCCCTGGGTTATGCAGCCGGCTTCCACGCTCCAGGGAATCAGCCAGAAAGAGAGAGAGAGACAGAAAGAAAGAAAGACACGGGGACCAAAGCTCTGATGGAGCAAAGGTGTTTTAATCAACATGATGTGGGCATATATACTGTCTTACAAGGTGGTTATTCTCAGCAAAGACAAAGATTAAAATTCCAGACTTACAAAACATAAGATGATCCCTATCAAAGAGAGATTTCCAAGCAATCACCTATGGCTCATAAAAAGGAAGAGGGTACTTATCACTGTATTGAGAAATGCCTGGATTCCTCAGCCCCAGGAAAGGCGTGCCTCTCCTCTTAATTCCTGAATATTCAGGAATTAATAAGGGCCAGTGGGTTCCTGACAGATCCAAAACAGCACACAGGAAGCCTCTTGTTAAATGCTTCCTGACACACCTGACCCTGTAGCAGGCCTCTGTTGACCCACACCTCTTAGGAGACTCTCAGACAAAGGCAAATTTGGCTCAGTCTCTTGTGGGGTCACTGCTTCTTTCTCCTGGGTCCTGGTTTGCCCAAGGTTTTGTTGTGCCCTCCAAGAGTATGTTTCCCTAGGCCTGTGGAAGCTCTGTAATTAAATATCACTGGCCTTCCTCCTAAGAAACCTGTATGCAAGTCAAGAAGCAACAGTTGGAACCAGACATTGAACAATGGACTGGTTGCAAATTGGGAAGGGGGTATGCTGAGGCGATATAATGTCAACCTGCTTATTATTATATGCAGTGCACATCATGTAACATGCTGGGCTGGATGAATCACAAACTGGAATCAAGATTTCCTGGATAAATATCAATAACCTCAGATATGCAGATGACACCACCCTTTTGGCAGAAACTGAAGAGGAACTAAAGAGCCTCTTGATGAAAGTGAAAGAGGAGAGTGAAAAAGCTGGCTTAAAACTCAACTTTCAGAAAACTAAGATCATGGTATCTGCTCCCATCATCTCATGGCAAATAGATGGGGAAATCATGGAAACTGTGAGAGACTTAATTCTCTTGGGCTCTAAAATCACTGCAGATGGTGACTGCAGGAAGAAAAGCAATGACAAATCTAGACAGTGTATTACAAGTATTACTTTGCCGACAAAGGTCCATATAGTCAAAGCTATAGTGTTTTCAATAGTTATGTGTGGATGTGAGAGTGGTATCATAAAGAAAGCTGAGCACTGAAGAATTGATGCTTTGTTTGTTTGTTTGTTTTCCATTTATTTTTATTAGTTGGAGGCTAATTACTTTACATCATTGCAGTGGTTTTTGTCATACATTGAAATGAATTAGCCATGGATTTACATGTATTCCGCATCCCGGTCCCCCCTCCACCTCCCTCTTCACCCGATCCCTCTGGGTCTTCCCAGTGCACCAGGCCGGAGCACTTGTCTCATGCATCCCACCTGGGCTGGTGATCTGTTTCACCCTAGATAATACACATGTTTTAATGCTGTTCTCTTGAAAAATCCCACCCTCGCCTTCTCCCAGAGTCCACAAGTCTGTTCTATACATCTGAGTCTCTTCTTCTGTTTTGCATATAGGGTTATCATTACCATCTTTCTAAATTCCATATATATGTGTTAGTATAGAATTGATGCGTTTGAACTGTGGTGTTGGAGAAGTCTCTTGACAGTCATTTGGACTGCAAGGAGATCAAACCAGTCAATCCTAAAAGAAATCAATCCTGAATATTCACTGGAGGGACTGAAGCTGAAGCTCAAATACTTTGGCCACCTGAGGCAAAGAGCTGACTTATTAGAAAAGATCATGATGCTGGGAAAGGTTGAAGGCAGGAGGAGACGGGAAAAAACAGAGGATGAGATGGTTGAATGGCATCAGCGACTCAATGGACATGAGTTTGAGTAAACTCCAGGAGATGGTGAAGGACAGGGAAGCCTCTTGTCACAAAGAGTTGGACATGACCGAGTGACAGAACCATGACAAAATATGTACACATGTATATTATATGTGTATGTCCATATTGGATTTCCCAGGTGATGCTAGTGGTAAAGAACTTGCCTTCAATGCAGGAGACATAAGAGACATGGGTTTGATCCCTGGTTCAGGAAGATCCCCTGGAGGAGTGCATGGCAACCCACTCCAGTATTCTTGCCTGGAAAATCCCATGGACAGAAGAACCTGGTGGGCTACAGCCCATGGGTTCATAAAGAATCAGACATGATTAAAACAACTTAGTATACATAAACATGTATGTGCATACTATGTATATACACATATGTTTATATATATATTTGATATATACATATATAAATTTAACACATGTTACATTTATATACATATATAAATTTTAAGATGGAAATGTGTCAGTATATTCATTATTAACAATTATCCACAACAAGTATATACTATCTCTTGAGATTTTAATTAAGATAACATGCCTATTTTCTTGATGAGGAGTAATTGTAAATTCATTGGAAATAAATATATCATTAAATATGGTGTCTAAAATTAGAGACAACTAACCTCTGTGATTTCCATATCAATGAGTAAGCAGTCATTGATTTGAATTTTAAGATATTTTAAAAGTATATTTATTTACTAGTACATTTAGTAAAAAAAAAGTTCAACTTATGAATATATATGTAAATCTGAAAGAACTGACTATAACCTATTTGTTTCAGAGAATTAAATTTGGAATGAGGTATATCACATTCTTAACCAAAGTATTTTTTCTGAATTCCAAAGAATCACATTGGTAAAGCATCACTATCATAGTGTAGTGAGAAGTGGTGCTTTAGTGATGTTTTAAAGAGTTTCCTATGTGAGCCTGAGTTAAAGAGATGGGGATACCAGACCATCTTACCTGTCTCCTGAGAAAACTGTATACGGGTCGAGAAGGAACAGTTAGAACCCCATGTGCAACAACCGATTGGTTAAGAATTGAGAAAGGAGTATGACAGGACTGTCTGCTGTCATCCTGTTTATGTAACCTATATACTGAGCACATCAGGAGATATTCTGGACCAGATAAGTTAAAAGCTGGAATCAAGATAGGCAGGAGAAAAGTCAGCAACCTCAGATATGTGGATGGTACCACTCTAATGGCAGAAAGTGAAGAGGAACTAAAGAGCCTCTTGATGAGGGTGAAGGAAGAGAGTGAAAGGGTGAACTTAAAACTAAATGTTAAAAAAAAAAAAAAAAAAAAAACTAAGATCATGGCATCTGACCCCATTACTTCATGGCAAGTAGAATGGGAAAAGTGGAAGTAGTGACAGATTTTCTCTTTTTGGGCTCAAAATCACTGCAGACACTGACAGCAGTCGTGAAATCAGAAGACAATTGCTTATTGGCAGGAAAGCTATGACAAATGTAGATGGTGTGTTGAAAAGCAAAGACATTACTCTGCTGACAAATGTTCATATAGTCAAGGCTATGGTCTTCACAGTGGTCATGTAAGATGTGAGAGATGGACTGTAAAGGAGGTAGAACTCCAAAGAATTGATGCCTTAGAACTGTGGTGCAGGAGAAGACTCCTAAGAATCCCTTGGACAGCATGAATATGAAACCAGTATCTTAAGGGCAATCAACCCTGAATACTCATTGAAAGGACTAATGCTGAAGCTGAAGCTCCAATACTTTAGCTACCTGATGCAAACAGCCAAATCACTGGAAAAGTCCCTAATGCTGGGAAAGATTGAGGGCAGGAGAACAGGGCATCAGAGGATGAGATGGCTGGATAGTACCATCGATGCAATGAACATGAACTTGGGCAAACTTCAGGAGATGGTGAGGCACAGGGAAGGCCTGGTGTGCTGCAGTCCATGGAGTCACAAAAGGTTGAAAATGACTGTGCAACTGAACAACATTGTTTATGATCAGATTTGCTCAATTCACTCTACAGATAAGTACATCTTTTCATATAGGTTAGAGTGTAGCAATAATTTATAAAATTTTAATACATAGATGAGTTCTTAAGTAAAATAATAAAATTTTACCCCAACTTAGCATGTTTGTACAAACATATATTATTTCTTGTTATCATCCCCTCCCTCGTTTCTTCCCTCCCTCACTCTGTGTCTCTCATGAACATGCAAACAGACATTTTTTTTTAAGTATAGAAATATCAAGTATTTAAGAGCTATGCATTTGCCTGTATCTCCTCATGGCAGATGCTCCTGACCTTAGGGATGGAATATCTCCTCTCAGCCGCTCGCCGCTCCAGTGCCAAGCGGGCTAAAACATGATGCTGAGAAAGTGCTGCACTCTATATGACAGCAAGTTTGGAAAACTCAGCAGTGGCCACAGGACTGGAAAAGGTCAGTTTTCATTCCAATCGCAAAGAAAGTTAATGTCAAAGAATGCTCAAACTACTGCACAGTTGCACTCATCTCATGCTAGCAAAGTAATGCACAAGATTCTCCAAGCCAGACTTCAAAAATACATGAACCACGAACTTCCAGATGTTCAAGCTGGTTTTAGAAAAGGCAGAGGAACCAGAGATCAAATTAGCAACATCTACTGGATCATCAAAAAAGCAAGAGAGTTGCAGAAAAACATCTATTTCTGCTTTATTGGTTATACCAAAGTCTTTGAATGTGCAGATCACAATAAACTGGAAAATTCTGAAAGAGATGGGAATACCAGACCACCTAACCTGCCTCTTGAGAAACTTGTATGCAGGTCAGGAATCAACAGTTAGAATTGGACATGGAAAAACAGACTGGTTCCAAATAGGAAAAGGAGTACATCAAGGCTGTATATTGTCACCCTGCTTATTTAACTTATATGCAGAGTGCATCATGAGAACTGCTGGGCTGGAGGAAGCACAAGCTGGAATCAAGATTTCCAGGAGAAATATCAATAGCCTCAGATATGCAGATGAACCCACCCTTATGGCAGAACTGAAGAATCACTAAGGAGCCTCTTGATGAAAGTGAAAGAGGAGAGTGAAAAAGTTGGCTTAAAGCTCAGCATTCAGAAAACTAAGATCATGGCATCTGGTCCCATCACTTCATGGAAAATAGATGGGGAGACAGTGGCAGACATTTTTGGGGGGGGCTTCAAAATCACTGCAGATGTTGACTGCAGTCATGAAGTTAAAAGACACATACTCCTTGGAAGGAAAGTTATGACCAATCTAGACAGCATATTAAAAAGCAGAGACATTACTTTGCCATCAAATGTCTGTCTAGTCAAGGTTATGGTTTTTCCAATAGTCATGTCTGGATGTGAGAGTTGGACTATAAAGATAGCTGAACACTGAAGAATTGATGCTTTTGAACTGTGTTGTTGGAGAAGACTCTTGAGAGTCCCTTGGACTGCAGGGAGATCAAACCTAAAGTAGTACTCTAGGAGGTCCATCCTAAAGTAGATCAGTCCTGAGTGTTCATTGCAAAGACTGATGTTGAAGCTGAAACTGCAATACTTTGGCCACCTGATGCGATGAACTGACTCATTTGAAAAGACCCTGATATTGGGAAAGATTGAGCATGGGAAGAGAAGGGGATGACAGAGGATGAGATGGTAGGATGACATCACTGACTCAATGAGCATGAGTTTGAGTAAATTCCCAGAGTTGGTGTTGGACAGGGAGGCCTGGCCTGCTGCAGTCCACAGGGTCGCAAAAAGTTGAACACAACTGAGGGACCTAACTGAACTGAACTGAAATGACTGTATTTCCATTATAATATTCTATATTATGAAAAAAATATTTTCAATAAATTAATTATCCTGTTGTGTTTACATTGAATAGTAAACTGGTTCCATTGATCACTCTAATAATTATGATATAAAGATCAATCATGGATTCAGCTGAATTCAAACTTGTACAGGCTCAGCCTGTTATCAGAAGGAAAGAAGTGCTTGAGAGCATGTTTATTTCTCAGCCAGCATTCTTTTCAGATTGAGAGACCAATCAAAATGTCAATTCAGCTGATGGCAAAGAATAAGAAGACATTTGTAAAAGGATTGCATGAGCAAAACTGCTTTCACCAAACTTTTTTCTGACATTAGTAAACATTAAAATCTTTAGCAATATAGGACTTGGAAATTGATTAAAATGAGATTGTAAATGCAGTGACTCTATCTTACACAAAGATGCAGGGCATTTAGTAATTGTATAGAGAAATGAAGTTCCATGTATTAAAATGAAGAATTTTGAGACCATTAGCTGAATTCCTGCATCTTGTAGTGTCATGGCTAGCATGAAAAAAAGGCAGATTGTTACTTCAAAGAAGGCAAAACACAGGATCTTTGATTCACTGGTTGCATATTAACCATTCTGCAGTTAGAAGTTATACTCAACAGAATTATTGATATGACTGTGTATGAGTGAGTTACAAGTGTGTGCACATAAATTAGAAATAAGATTCTTTTAAATCATGAAGCATGTCTGTAATGAAAAACACTTCATGAAAGGCTTTAAACTTATTTGAGAACATCTGTTCAGAGAAGATTTTTTTTTTTTCAAGATAAATGTATTGATCCTGAAAGGTTCTGAAAGTAGCGGATAAGGTGCTCTCTTGCCTTTAGGGAAGGGCACGATTTCAGATTCATCTTACGCTGCCTCAAATTAATAGTATTCAACTTTCAAATGAAAAGAAACTCCATCTGGTTCCCTTGGAGAATCCATATATTATCCTCACTATCATAAATATGTAAGTGCATTGTTGCTCAAGAAATATATCCAGGAGTAGTGAACTATAATTAAAGACAATGCACATAAACTATAGTTTAACCAGTCATCCTTATCTATATCACTTAAATCGTATCAGCAAATATTTAATAGTAATTGCTGGGCAGACTAAAACAGAACAAAAGACCCAGCTGTGTTGATGTCAACTGGCTTCCATTCTTTATCACTTTTCCAGGGCTCCGGTAACAAAATAACACAGACCGGCTGGCTTAAGAAACAGAAATGTATTATCGCGCATTTCTGGAGGATAGAAGTTTAATATGAGGTTGTGGGTAGATTTGCCTTCTCCTGAGGCCTCTCTCCTTGGCATGCAGGTGGTGGCTCTCTTTTTTTTCATGTCCTCACATGGTCATCCTTGTCTGTGCATTTCCCCTGTCTCTGTTTACCTGTCCAAGTGTCCTCCTCCATCCCCACCCCTGCCCCCCCATTTAATTTGGCGGCACCCTGCAGCATACAGGATCTTTGTAACCAGATGAGGGATTGAACCCATAACCTCTGCATTGCAAGAGTGGAGTCTTAACCACTGGACAATCAGAGACTTTCCAAATGTCATCTTACAAGAACACTAGTCATACTGGATTGGCTGTGCTAAGTTGCTCAGTCATGTCTGACTCTTTGTGACGTCAGGGACTGACTCCTTTGTTCATGGGATTCTCCAGGCAACAGGAGCAGAGTGGGTTGCCATTTCCTCCTCCAGGGGATCTTCCTGACCCAGGGATGGAACCCACTTCTCTTCTGTCTCCTGCACCGGCAGACAGGTTTTTCACCAATACCTGGGAAGCCGCATACTGGATTGGGGCTCCCTGTGAATCACCTGAATCACTTTATAAAGACCTTGTCTTCAAAAATGGTCACATATTGATGTACTTGCAGGTCAGCACTTCAACGTGAGAATATTGAAGGGCATATAGTTCATCCCAAAACATATTTTAATCCTTCTCAGGAGGAGTCAACCACCTTGAACATAGTTGTTTATATAAAAAGTTTTCTTTCAAGCTTTTATTGATTAGTATCATTGTCCAAAAGTTCAATTTTGTTAAAATTAAAAATAAATGAGTGTTTGTTGGTAACTTATACTAAATTCTATCCAGTTTTACAACCATAAGGATCTTGATTCCAGAAATCATCTTCTCTCAGATTTCCTAGATGTTTTGCCAACAGGTTTGTAATCTTTTGGCTCCCACTTTTACAAATCTGGGATCTTTACATTTCTGTACATATAATAACTTCCTAAAAAATGCAAGAACCTTATAAGAACACTATAAGCAGGGATTATGCCTTAAATATTTATATAACCCGAGCATGAATACATAGTTATTTAAATGAATGAAACCAACATATATTTCACAATAGCCAGATTTTCAGATTTAAATCATTTGCTTGCTTTGCACTTCAAATCACTTGATAATAATAATCAGTGGTCAAAAAATTAACTGATGTTTTAATTGAAAATCTCTTTATTTATTTTATTGGAATAATAATTTACTCATTAGAAATGTCTATATAGTAAATTTGTTTTGTGTATTATAACATCTGCCTTTAGGAATACTGTTAGTAGATGCATTTTGTTTAATTATTCACTGTACTCTTTTTTTATCTGACATCATTATGACAATTTATAGAAAGTATTAATACATATAAACTAATGATTTTCAGAATTTTATGTTTTCTCTCTATATTCATGACTTAATACTTTGTAGTTTTATAGTAAATTATTATAAGTCAAATATATACTAGAATATTGCTGCTTGTTCAGAAGCATGCAGTAGTTATCAATGAGTTAATTGATAACTGATAATTTTGAATTGTGGTGCTGGAGAAGACTCTTGAGAGTCCCTTGGACACAAGATCAAACCAGTCAATCCTAAAGGAACTCAACCCTGAATGTTCTTTGAAGGGACTTGGTTTTGAAGCTGAAGCTCCAGTACTTTGACCACCTGATGCAAAGAGCTGACTCACTGGAAAAGACCCTGGTTCTGGGAAAGATTGAAGGCAAAATGAGAAGGGGGCAGCAGAGGATGAGATGGTTAGATAGTATCACCAACTCAGTGGACATGAATTTGAGCTAACTCCTGGAGAGAGTGGAGGACCCCAGGGAGCTTGGTGTGTTACAGTCCGTGGGGTTGCCAAGTCAGACATGTTTCAGTGACTGAATAGCACCAACATTAATCCTAATCAGGATTATTAGACGTAATTAGGATTGCACACTCTTCCTAGGATCACACAAAAAACACAGAATAATTCTTGGTTACACAAGAAATACCAAATGTGCTTTAAATTTCATGCATTTTGGTTAAATTCCTACTCTGAGCTGTACTACACTCTAGTGATAAACTTTGTATATAAAAACAAACAAACAGTTTTTTGTTTTGTCATTTGAATGTAAGCAAATAATTCCTCAGCACCTTTTGGGTAAACCAAGTTGCAAATCTTGTGTCGTGTCTCTACAGAGTTATGATGTCCTTACGGGTAACTGAAATGAAAGTAAGGTCTCTATCAGTAGGTATAAATTATTACATGTATTCTGTTCATATAAGCAATAGTCTTATACATTCCGTATCAGTTCCTGAGTTCATAGCAAGCTAATGAGAAACAAACATAGAGAAAATATAATATGTAATTAGTTCTTAAGGTTTCTCAGCATTGTCTAATTTCTACATTTTCTCCGTGTTGGCTTCTTAGACAGGTTGTTATTTTTGTTGTTTAGTCACTAAGTCATGTCTGACTCTTTGAGACCCCATGGACTGTAACCCACCAGGCTCCTCTGTCCATGGGATTTTCCAGGGAAGAATACTGGAGTGGGTTGCTATTTCCTTCTCCAGCAGATGATCTTGACCTAGGGATTGAACCCATTTCTCCTGCATTGCAGGATTCTTTACCACCGAGCCACCAGGGAAGCCCACTTTGTCAGGTACTACACACAAATCCCTGATATTTCATGACGTTTTATTGTCCAGTGAATGACAACCACCTAATTTAAAAAGTGAGCCCAAGGTGAGTTTTATTAAAATGATTTTTCTTAGTACCTCTCTTCTGTCCTGTTGATGATTTTGTTTACATTCCCTCAGAAATGTGTCTGTTGTTTTCAGGAAACAATCTTACTGCATTTTCCATTTGATTTTTAGCTGCCTCTTATGTGTTCCTTATAAGACTATAAAGCCTTTCCCCAGCTACTTTCACAACACTCCAGGGTTTTATGAAGCCTGTTTTACTTCTGTGCATATAGAAGGTCATAAAGAAATGAATTAATGTGCTAATGAAAAGTTGTCAACAGTGAATTTCTCCATAGCTAATCCTACGTTTTATTAATGTTCTACAAAATGAAAGAATTTCAAATTATAACAAGGCTACCATTATGATTATTGAAAACCTCTTAAAATTATCATCCACTATTAAATATGTAATTTTATGGTGATATTAATATCATCCCATATGTCAAAAATTTTGAAAATAATAACTTTGTGTTCTGTTGAGCTCATTATGTAAAAGGCCTAATGGCAGATTAACTGAAATGAACATGCTAGTCATTAAAGTCACTCCGTGGCTATCAATCTAGATCTTAATATGTTTAATTACGTTAATGCCAGTCAATTAGTCAAGCAGCTTAGCTTCATCTATTTCTTGGCTCTACTGATGATAGAACTGTAAACATTTAGAAGTGAGAAAGTGAGAAGTCAGCCAACATTCATCAAAGGAAAACATGAAATTATCATTAGTTTCTAAGAAAGAATTCCCATGTACTTTGGGGAAATTGCAAACTTGGAGTCAATTAGCTGGTCATTGTTCTCTAAGCTATATGTGAAAAGAAGTTCCAAGGTGAACATTCTATAATACACAGTCAGTCAACATTTCCTAGATGGGTTTGATGAGCTACATAGCTCTAATGTAAGGGATTGGATTTGTTTTGATTGAAAAAGCTGCTAAATGGGAGTTGTGGGTTTTATTCAATGGAATGGAACATTGCAGTAACACAAACATGGCTGTCTTGGTGGAATTTAAATTTGGTGCATCTAATAGAAAGATAATTGGAAATGAAATCTTGGGAAACAAAGCACTTAGTTGGTGAGATGACCAAGGGACATAATAAGCATGCTCTCTTGGCAAGAGACTGTAAACTACTTGAACACTTGCTCTCAGTGGCATGTAGGAAGAAGTGGTCATGACTTGTTTTTTCTTTTCCTTTTTTAAAAAAATTTATCACTCTCTTCCCCCTTCATTCCTTATCAAGCTCAGCCAGTGTTACCATTTAAATTCTGGTTCATACTGAATACTATTGCACATTTAGCTAATTCATTTATTCCCCTTTCAAATAAGTATTTATTCTGTTCACCATTGGTTCATATTAATATTCATTCAAAAAGTATATGTGGACACATGCATATGCCACACAATATATATGTATCTTAGACACAAAGATTGCCTCCCTTTCCATTGATGTCTCTCTTGCCTTCTATGTTGGCATTTCCTTAGTGGTGTTTTTCATGTTTCACTCCTCATAATGAGTATTATTACTTCTTTGGCATATAGTCATTTTTAAGAAGATTGTTTAGGAGGAAATCTCCATGAAATATTAACAAGTGTAGGAGGACAGGGCCCAATTAATCCCAAATCATGAGTGAAAATCTTTATCGTACAGGATAGCCAGAGATTTTTAGTGAAGAAGACCTGAAAACACAGTTTAAATAACCAAAATATTTTATTCTTTTTCACTTGTCACTGTCAAGTTACTTGATGCTTATGAATTCCATGCTTGTTGAGTAATATATTATCTTACTGTCTCAGCATAAATCTAATGAGATGGTATAATAAAGGGCTAAAGAGGTAGTATAATAAACTTGTGTTGATTACAGACACACACACAAACACACTCATTCACTCAGTCAATTTACAGGTATGTCATTTGCCAACAAATTTCTCCTAATAAACTATCATCAAAACAAAGGCTTAAAGTACTGATTTGTAAATGTTTTCATACTGAAGACCAGGGTTGAGATTTTGAACTAAAAAAAAAAAAATCATGATAACTTTGCTTGATATTGGTATGACAACAGTGAACGGATATAAACTAGCAACCTGATCTAAGACACTAGTACCTTCTTTATGCAAAGGATTTGTGACCCACTTGCCCCGTGATTATACACATAGTTTTACCTCTCTCAGTTTGCTTATGTGAGTCAGCTTGTCAAGATGTGATTTTGGAAAGAAGTACCTTAGTCCAACATTTTGGAATTGAAAAGGAACTGATACATAAGAAACTAGCTAGAAAACCCGGTGGGAAATAAATCTGTTTTGAGATTGGAGAGGTTGAGACCTGTAATACAAAGGAGAATAATTTAACCTGTGAAATGAATATCATAACCATTCTACCTTCTTAATTGTATTGAAGTGTTTTACATTAACATTTGTGAAAATGCATGTTGAAGGGTGAAACAGTATAATAAGTGGTATGTAAGTTTAATCATCATTATCATGATCACAAATGCCTCCTATGTATAATTGTATACTGAACGGCTGGGTGTAATATAGTCTTTTTTAATTTAGTTTTTAACTGGAGGAAAATTGCTTTACAAATACTGTGTTGGTTTCTGGCATACAATAACACAAATCAGCCATAACTGTACATATATCGCCTCCCGCTTGAACCTCCCTCCCCTCCAGCAATCCACCCTCTAGGCTATCACAGGGAGCTTGCTGAAACTCATGTCCATTGAGTCGGTGATGCCATCCAAACATCTCATCATCTGCCATCCCCTTCTTCTCCTGCCTTCAACCTTTTCCAGCATCAGGGTCTTTTCCAAGGAGTCAGTTCTCATCAGGTGGCCAAAGTATTGGAGCTTCAGCTTCAGCATCAGTCCTTCCAATGAATATTCAGGACTGATTTCCTTTAGGATTGACTGGTTTGATCTCCTTGAAGTCTAAGACACTCTCAAGAGTCTTCTTCAAAACCATAGTTCAAAAACATCAATTCTTCAGTGCTTTGCTTTTTTTATAGTCCAATTCTCACATCCATACATGACTACTGGAAAAACCATAGGTTTGACCAGAAGGACCTTTGTCAGCAAAGTGATGTCTCTGTTTTTTAATATGCTGTCTAGTTTTGTCAAAGCTTTTCTTCCAAGGAGCAAGCATCTTTTAATTTCAAGGCTGCAGTCACCATCTGCAGTGATTTTGGAGTCCCCCAATGTAAAGTCTGTCACTGTTTCCATTGTTTCCCCATTTATTTCCATGAAATTATGGGACCAAATGCCATGATGTTCATTGAGCTAATAGATGTATAAAATAATATCTCTATGAGTACCAGGATAGAAAAGTTATGGGGATACATTTTACTTATCTATATCTATCTCTCTATCTACCTATCAATCTATCTATCTATATGTATATATATATTTCTAGTACTTTTGAGACTGATCAATGTGGACATTTCTGCCTATTCGTAAGATTTGAACCATGAATCTATATGGTGATATTAAACCAGTTTGGCCTTCCCAGATGGCGCTAGTGGTTATCAATCTGCCTGCTAATACCGTAAACTTAAGAGTTGCAGGTGTGATCCCTTGGCTGTGAAGAACTCCTGGAGGAGGGCACAACAACTCAATGCAATATTCTTGCTTGGAGAAACCCATGGACAGAAAAACTTTATAGGCTATATAGTCCATTTTATTTATTTTTTTCATTTATTTTTATTAGTTGGAGACTAATTACTTTACAGTATTGTAGTGGTTTTTGTCATACATTGACATGAATCAGCCATGGATTTACATGTGTTCCCCATCCCAATCCCCCCTCTCGCCTCCCTCTCCATCCCATCCCATCCCTCTGGGTCTTCCCAGTGCACCAGCTGGGCTGCATCCAACCTGGGCTGGTGATCTGTTTCACCCTTGACAGTATACTTGTTTCAATGCTGTTCTCTTGAAACATCCCACCCTCGCCTTCTCCCAGAGTCCAAAATTCTGTTCTGTACATCTGTATCTCTTTTTCTGTTTTGCATATAGGGTTATCGTTACCATCTTTCTAAATTCCATATATATGCGTTAGTATACTGTATTGGTCTTTATCTTTCTGGCTTACTTCACTCTGTATAATGAGCTCCAGTTTCATCCATCTCATTAGAACTGATTCAAATGAATTCTTTTGAGTGGCTGAGTAATATTCCATGGTGTATATGTACCAGGCTTCCTTATCCATTTGTCTGCTGATGGGTATCTAGGTTGCTTCCATGTCATGGCTATTATAAATAATGCTGTGATGAACATTGGGGTGCACGTGTCTCTTTCAGATCTGGTTTCCTCAGTGTGTATGCCCAGAAGTGGGATTGCTGGGTCACATGGCAGTTCTAATTACAGTTTTTTAAGGAATCTCCACACTGTTCTCCATAGTGGCTGTACTAGTTTGCATTCCCACCAAGAGTGTAAGAGGGTTCCCTTTTCTCCACACCCTCTCCAGTATTTATTGCTTGTAGACTTTTGGATAGCAGCCATCCTGGCTGGCGTGTAATGGTACCTCATTGTGGTTTTGATTTGCATTTCTCTGACAATGAGTGATGTTGAGCATCTTTTCATGAGTTTGTTAGCCATCTGTATGTCTTCTTTGGAGAAATGTCTGTTTAGATCTTTGGCCCATTTTTTGATTGGGTAATTAATTTTTCTGGAGTTGAGCTGGAGGAGTTGCTTGTATATTTTTGAAATTAATCCTTTGTCTGTTGCTTCATTTGCTATTATTTTCTCCCAATCTGAGGACTGTCTTTTCACCTTGCTTATACTTTCCTTTGTTGTGCAAAAGCAATTAAGTTTCATTAGGTCCCATTTGTTTATTTTTGCTTTTATTTCCAATATTCTGGGATGTGGGTAATAGAGAATCCTGCTGTGATTTATGTCGGAGAGTGTTTTGCCTATGTTCTCCTCTAGGAGTTTTATAGTTTCTGGTCTTACATTTAGATCTTTAATCCATTTTGAGTTTATTTTTGTGTATGGTGTTAGAAAGTGTTCTAGTTTTATTCCTTTACAAGTGGTTGACCAGTTTTCCCAGCACCACTTGTTAAAGAGGTTATCTTTTTTCCATTGTATATTCTTGCCTCCTTTGTCAAAGATAAGGTATCCATAGGTTCGTGGATTTATCTCTGGGCTTTCTATTCTGTTCCATTGATCTATATTTCTGTCTTTGTGCCAGTACCATACTGTTTTGATGACTGTGGCTTTGTAATATAGTCTGAAGTCAGGCAGGTCGATTCCTCCAGTTCCATTCTTCTTTCTCAGGATTACTTTGGCTATTCGAGGTTTTTTGTATTTCCATACAAATTGTGAAATTATTTGTTCTAGTTCTGTGAAAAATACCTTTGGTAGCTTGATAGGGATTGCATTGAATCCATATATTGCTTTGGGTAGTATAGCCTTTTTGACAATATTGATTCTTCCAGTCCATGAACATGGTATATCTCTCCATCTGTTTGTGTCCTCTTTGATTTCTTTCATCAGTGTTTTATAGTTTTCTATGTATAGGTCTTTTGTTTCTTTAGGTAGATATACTCCTAAGTATTTTATTCTTTTTGTTGCAATGGTGAATGGTATCGTTTCCTTAATTTCTCTTTCTGTTTTCTCATTGTTAGTGTATAGGAATGCAAGAGATTTCTGTGTGTTAATTTTATATCCTGCAACTTTACTGTATTCATTGATTAGCTCTAGTAATTTTCTGGTAGAGTCTTTAGGGTTTTCTTTGTAGATGATCATGTCATGTGTGCACAGAGAGAGTTTCACATCTTCTTTTCCTATCTAGATTCCTTTTACTTTTTTTTCTGTTTTGATTGCTATGGCCCAAACTTCCAAAACTATGTTGAATAGTAGTGGTGAGTGGGCACCCTTTTCTTGTTCCTGATTTCAGGGGAAATGCTTTCAGTTTTTCACCATTGAGGGTAATGCTTGCTGTGGGTTTGTAATATATAGCTTTTAATATGTTGAGTTATGTTCCTTCTATTCCTTGTTTCTGGAAAGTTTTAATTATAAATGGATGTTGAATTTTGTCAAAGGCTTTTTCTGCATCTATTGAGATAATCATATGGTTTTTACCTTTGAATTTGCTAATGTGGTATATTACATTGATTGATTTGTATATATTAAAGAACCCTTGCATTCCTGGCATAAAGCCCAATTGGTCATGGTGTATGATTTTTTTATTATGTTGTTGGATTCTGTTTGCTAGAATTTTTTGTTAAGGGTTTTTGAATCAATGTTCATCAGTGATATTGTCCTGTAGTTTTCTTTTTTTGTGGCATCTTTGTCTGGTTTTGCAATTAGGGTGATGGTGGCCTCATAGAATGAGTTAGGAAGTTTACCCTCTTCTGCAATTTTCTGGAAGAGTTTGAGTAAGATAGGTGTTAGCTCTTCTCTAAATTTTTGGTAGAATTCAGCTGTGAAGCCATTTGGTCCTGGGCTTTTGTTTCCTGGAAGATTTCTGACTACAGTTTCGATTTCCTTGCTTGTGATGGGTCTGTTAAGATCTATTTCTTTCTGGTTCAGTTTTGGAAAGTTATACTTTTCTAAGAATTTGTCCATTTCTTCTAAGTTGTCCATTTTATTGGCATAGAGCTGCTGGTAGTAGTCTCTTATGATCCTTTGTATTTCAGTGTTGTCTGTTGTGATCTCTCCATTTTCATTTCTAATCTTGTTAATTTGTTTCTTCTCCCTTTGTTTCTTAATGAGTCTTGCTAACGGTTTGTCAATGTTGTTTATTTTTTCAAAAAACCAGCTTTTAGCTTTGTTAATTTTTGCTATGGTCTCTTTAGTTTCTTCTGCATTTATTTCTGCCCTAATTTTTAAGATTTCTTTCCTTCTACTAACCCTGGGGTTCTTCATTTCTTCCTTCTCTAGCTGCTTTAGGTGTAGAGTTAGGTTATTTATTTGACTTTTTTCTTGTTTCTTGAGGTAAGCCTGTAATGCTATGAACCTTCCCCTTAGCACTGCTTTTACAGTGTCCCATAGGTTTTGGGTTGTTGTGTTTTCATTTTAATTCATTTCTATGCATATTTTGATTTCTTTTTTGATTTCTTCTATGATTTGTTGGTTATTCAGAAGCGTGTTATTTAGCCTCCATATGTTTGAATTTTTAATAATTTTTTTTTTCCTGCAGTGAGATCTAATCTTACTGCACTGTGGTCAGAAAAGATGATTTGAATGATTTCAATTTTTTTGAATTTACCAAGGCTAGATTTATGGCCGAGGATGTGATCTATTTTGGAGAAGGTTCCGTGTGCACTTGAGAAAAAGGTGAAGTTGATTGTTTTGGGGTGAAATGTCCTATAGATATCAATTAGGTCTAGCTGGTCCATTGTGTCATTTAAAGTTTGTATTTCCTTGTTAATTTTCTGTTTAGTGATCTATCCATAGGTGTGAGTGGGGTATTAAAGTCTCCCACTATTATTGTGTTACTATTAATTTCCTCTTTCATACTCGTTAGCATTTGCCTTACATATTGTGGTGCTCCTATGTTGGGTGCATATATATTTATAGTTGTTATATCTTCTTCTTGGATTGATCCTTTGATCATTATGTAGTGTCCTTCTTTGTCTATTTTCATAGCCTTTATTTTGAAGTCTATTTTATCTGATATGAGTATTGTGACTCCTGCTTTCTTTTGGTCTCCATTTATGTGAAATATTTTTTTCCAGCCCTTCACTTTTCGTCTGTATGTGTCCCTTGTTTTGAGGTGGGTCTCTTGTAGACAGCATATATAGGGGTCTTGTTTTTGTATCCATTCAGCCAGTCTTTGTCTTTAGGTTGGGGCATTCAACCCATTTACATTTAAGGTAATTATTGATAGGTATGGTGCCATTGCCATTTACTTTATTGTTTTGGGTTCGCGTTTATACAACCTTTCTGTGTTTCCTGTCTAGAGAAGATCCTTTAGCATTTGTTGAAGAGTTAATTGGTTTGGTGGTGCTGAATTCTCTCAGCTCTTGCTTGTCTGTAAAGCTTTTGAATTTTCCTTCATATCTGAATGAGATCTTTGCTGGGGACAGTAATCTAGGTTGTAGCTTATTCTCTTTCATTACTTTAAGTATGTCCTGCCATTGCCTTCTGGCCTGAAGTGTTTCTATTGATAGATCAGCTGTTATCCTTATGGGAATCCCTTTGTTTGTTATTTTTTGTTTCTCCCTTACTGCCTTTAATATCTGTTCTTTGTGTTTGATCTTTGTTAGTTTGATTAATATGTGTCTTAGGGTGTTTCGCCTTGAGTTTATCCTGTTTGGGACTCTCTGGGTTTCTTGGACTTGGGTGGCTATTTCCTTCCGCATTTTAAGAAATTTTTCAGCTATTATCTCCTCGAGTATTTTCTCTTGGACTTTCTTTTTGTCTTCTTATTCTGGGACTCCTATGATTCTAATGTTGGGGCATTTTACATTGTCCCAGAGGTCCCTGAGGTTGTCCTCATTTCTTTTGATTCTTTTTTCTTTTTTCCTCACTGCTTCATTTATTTCCACCATTTTATCTTCTACCTCACTTATCCTATCTTCTGTGTCCATTATTCTACTTTTGGTTCCCTCAAGAGTGTTTTTGATCTCATTTATTGCATTATTCATTTTTAATTGACTCTTTTTTATTTCTTCTAGCTCCTTATTAAGCATTTCTTGCATCTTCTCAATCTTTTTCTCCAGGCTATTTATCTGTAGCTCCATATGGTTTTAGAGTTGGACACAACTGAAGCAGCTTAGCATACCTGCATGTATTAAGCCAGTTTCATGAATATCTGGGCTTATGATGCATTGTTTATCATTCTTTCAGTTGATTTGATGCAGAAATTTGGCCACTAGTCAAAACTCCATGATACAGTTTTCCCCATTGGAAAACATAAAAGGTTTTAGGAACAAATTTGCTATGGTGATTCTTAGTATAGCATTTCCAAAGAAAGTGGAGCTTCCTTTATGAATATGAAATTAACTGTTGCTCTTAAGATTTTTTTTTTTGTCCTCTCCATTTTCTTAGCATTTAAAGAGAGTAGACTTTAGTTCTGATCTTACTTCTTAATTGTAATAAATATTTGCTTTTGTTTTGCTGTTAATGCTATTTATTTATTAATTCTATCAAATGTTTGAATAATCTACAGGGAATTACTGTGCCCAATTCAAGAGAGGAAATAAAGAATGCAATAATTTCAACAGCTATTGGATTTTTATAAAGCGAGATCATTTGTGACTGAAAAATAGTTGCAGAAAAAATCTAGACCGAGAATCCTTAGAGAAGCATCTAAATTAGGGCTTAGGTCACTTTTAAAGCTTTTAGAACACTTTAGTTTGCAAGTTAAACAAGGATGGAATGAGAAAAAATAAAGATGGCTAGAAATACAACATGGGTTTTACTTTCAAATAACTTACAGTGACATGTAATATGTCACATGAATACATAATTATAGATAGCATCAGTTATCCATTTTTAACATGCACAATAAAAAAAAATAGGGCAAATTCAATCATGAATATGAATGCAAAAATATTAATTGAAATGAGAATAGATATAAGGTGGAAGAAGAAGGAAATCGCAACCAGTTCCAAGAGTCTCTCCTGGAGGATTCCATGGACAGAGGAACCTGGTGTGCTACAGTCCATGGGTTCGCAAAGAGTGAGACATGACTGAGCATACATACACCATATCCCTGACAAACTACAGCAACTCCCTGATGGTCAACAGTTCTGGTCACCTGAAAAAGTCACTTGCTAAATTTTACTTATCACCTTTCTAAATTCCTGAAAGCAAGTTACTATCATGATTAAATAATGAATTTTGTAAGCTTCTTTATATATATAAAGTGTTATTTATTAGTTTTGGATATTATAATAGTTTCTAAAGTGACACGAGTTGGTAGGTTAATGCTAGGATATTAATTATTTTTTATTCAGTACTTGTAAGCATGGAGTGTTCTATTCTCTTAGCTATAATATTAAAAGAAAACTAAATGCTCAAACTTGGTCAGTGACCTATGGTGGCTTTGAGCATTCCAGGTAAGGTGTAGTGTTTCTTCCCTAAGGTACATCAGGGATCATCCACGTGACACACAGATATGGTGTTTTCATTCTTCAGCCTTCATCTTCGTTTTCTCCCATTATCACCATGTTTCACTGTCACTTAGCAAATGTTTGTGTTAAATAGGGTAAGTAGAGATGCTTGAGTTTTCATTGTTGTGGCATAGTTCCAGGGTATATGCTGTGGGTAGCTGTAATGAGTTATTCACATAGAATTATTGTTTGATAGTGAAAATATTTATTTCTGTTCTTCAAGTGTCTCATGATTCAAATTTTGTATGGGAAATTAAAATATTGCATAATATTAATGGTTTCAGAAACCATTAAAATAATCAAACAATTAAAAATATAAGGCAAATTTGTTGAACTTGTTCTAAGCATAAAATTATATTGAACTTGTTCTAAGCATAAAATTATATTATTTTAAGAAATTTAAATCATCAAATAAAAGCGATTTTAAAAGACTAATAATGCAATTAATAAGTACATAAATGAGTCTTAGCCACTCAGTCTTGTTCAAGTCTTTGCGACCCCATGGATGGACTATAGCCCCCCAGGCTCCTCTGTTCATGGATTCCCCTGGCAAGAGTATTGGAGTGGGTTACCATTTCCTTCCCCAGGAGATCTTCCCAACCCAGGAGTCGAACCTGGGTCACCAGCATTCTTTACCGTCTGAGTCACCAGGGACTCCTCCCAAATAATTGATAATTTCTAAAATATATATTAAAAAGTTACTATAAAAAGGATGGTGAGGAGAACATGAGATGTATGGAAAGAGTAACATGGAAATGTACACTACCATATATAAAACAGATAGCCAATGGGAATTTGCTGTATGGCTCAGGAAACTCAAACAGGGGCTCTGTATCAACCTAGAAGGGTGGGATGGGGAGGGAGATGGGAGGGAGGTTCAAAAGAGAGGGGATATATATATATGTGTATATATATATATATATATATATATATATGTGTGTGTGTGTGTGTGTGTGTGTGTGTGTGTGTATACCTATGACTGATTCATGTTGAGGTTTGAAAGAAAACAACAAAATTCTGTAAAGCATTTATCCTTCAATTAAAAAAAAAGGATGATTGGTATGCAATAATAAAAGTAAAATAACTTTACTAACAAGCAAAATAAATAGTTTAAAGCAAAACACCATATAGTAATGAGCACATTTGATAGTGAAATGGTAAATATATGCTCATTAAATCACAAGTGTCAACAATCATCACTTCTATTCAGTGTTATACAACAATCCTGAGTAGATGCTGCTGCTAAGTCGCTTCAGTCGTGTCCGACTCTACGCGACCCCATAGATGGCAGCCCACTAGGCTTCCCCGTCCCTGGGATTCTCAAGGCAAGAACACTGGAGTGGGTTGTCATTTCCTTCTCCAATGCATGACAGTGAAAAGTGAAAGTGAAGTCGCTCAGTCGTGTCCGACTCTTAGGGACCCCATGGACTGCAGCCCACCATGCTCCTCCATCCATGGGATTTTCCAGGCAAGCGTACTGGAGAGGGGTGCCGTTGCCTTCTCAGCCTGAGTAGATGTATAGACTATATTTATGAAGCTTGAGTGTGAGAAAATTTAAAAATAACTATTTGTAAGTTCTGTGATTATATTAAATTTAATATGAAAGTTTAGCAAACTTGGCTATTATAATTGTAATTTTACTCGGTATTCATAGGGCTGATACCATTTTTCAGTTCAGTTCAGTTCAGTTGCTCAGTTGTCTGACTATTTGCTACCCCATGAACTGCAGCACACCAGGCCTCCCTGTCCATCATCAACTCCTGGAGTCCACCCAAACCCATGTCCATTGAGCCGGTGATACCATCCAACCATCTCATCCTCGGTCGTCCCCTTCTCCTCCTGCACTCAGCCTTTCCCAGCATCAGGGTCTTTTCAAATGAGTCATCTCTTCACATACCATTTTTAAGCTACATTAATTATAAATGTTCTTGTTCTTCATATAGTTTAGACAGGGGAATATATCATTAAACTGTTTTTCCAGTGTTACAGATTTAAGAAAAGTTCTTAATCTGGTAGATTTTATTATTATTTTATTATTAATTATTATTATTATTTTATTATTATTCCCTTTTTTAAGGGAAAACTTAATTTTCTATTAATATATATAAGGACAGTTTACATTTATTTTCTCTGAACCATCTGGCCATATGCAGTCCACTTACAGGTTGTTAGTATTGTCTCTACTTTTGGAGATTCTATCTAATGAGTATGCATCCTTTGCTGTAATTTAATATTTATAAAATAAAAGTATTTTCTTCCTACTTGTCATTTGTTACAACTGGATTATGGTAGTTTCTCTGCATACTCCCTATAATACAACTACATAGTTTAATTATTTCTTCTAGATTCTGAGTCATACCTAGAATTCACCACAATCTGCTCTGCCTCCCCTTTAAATTTAAATTGGATTCATTTTGAACACATACTGGTGTAAAGATATATTCTCTTTATCTTTTTTCATGGGCTATCCAATTATCCCAAAGTTGAAAGTGAAGCTGTTCAGTCGTGTCTGACTCTTTGCGACCCCATGGACTATAGCCTACCAGGCTCCTCTGTCCATGGCATTTTCCAGGCAAGAATACTGGAGTGGGTTTCCATCTCCTTCTCCAGGGGATCTTCCCAACCCAGGGATCGAACCTGGGTCTCCTGAATTGTAGACAGATCCGTTACCATCTGAGCCTCCAGGGAAGTCCATTATCCCAAAACTACTTATTAAATAACTTTAGCTCCACTAATTTGAGGCTTCATTTTTAAATCTCATACTAAATTTCCCCATGTACTTGTGTTTCTTTTTAGATTTTCTGATTTATTCCATTGGATTATCTGTTCAGTCTAATAAAATACTGCACAGTTTTCACATCTTCAGTTACTAGCCATCACCTTCACATGCCTTTTTTTCTCACATGTTTCCTAGGTCTTCCTTCTGCTCTAACCTTCGAAAGTATAGGAACTTTTTAGTTTGTATAACTCCAGGAAATAAATCCTGATGGTGCTTTTATTGAAATTGCTTTCAGTTTATAAATTAACTAAGGGGGAAATGGCACTGTTATAATTTTGCCTTCCTATCTGAGAATGGTGTAACCCTGCAGTTGTTCAAGACAGAACTTTTGTGCAGCAGCTGAAACTAGATAAGTGAGTATTATGGGAATTAGATTGTTCATCACTGTGAAGAAAAGACTCAAGCAATTAGAATCACTTAGTGGGAATGTGTGACATATTTTACATAGTTAACTTTCCATTATTCAGGCAGAGATCATATAATGCAATAACTGAGATGATAATTATGAAATTTCATATACTACATTTTAGTTTATAAAAAAATTCTTCAGGATGATCTTTTTAAGTTGTCAAAGTAATATGATTTTATGAACAGAGGAACTGGGGCTTCTAGAAAATAACATTTTCCCTAGGATCATAATAGATGAGTTACATAAAACTAGCCTTTTATATAGTCATCCCTCAGTATTCAAGGGCATTTGTTCCACAACCCCCATGGACACCAAAATCCTCCTACACTAAAGTCTCTTGGATAAAATGGCTTAGTGTTTTCACACAATCTATGTATACTGTATGTCTCCTCCATGTTACTTATTTTTTTAATATGTTTCATTGGAATGTAATTGTTTAAAATGTGTAAATTGAGTACAGTAAAGTGATTATACATATATACACATATACACATTCTTTCTCATATTCTTTTCCATTATGATTTATCAAGGGTTATTAAATATGTTTCCATGTGTTTCATGGGTACAAATGGTAAAGAAATCCGCCTACAATGCAGGAGACCCAGGATTGATTCCTAGGTCGGTCAGTAGGATCTCGCTGTTTATCCAAGTTACTTATAGTATCTAATACAGTGTAAGTGATATGCAGAGAATTCAAGTTTTGCTTTTTTGAAACATTTTTTTTTTTGGGGGGGGGCTATAGTTGTGATCAGTGGTTGGTTGAATCTGTGAATATGGGAATCCAAGACCATGGAGGGCCAGCTGTACTTAGAAACATCATGCCCTTCCCAGAGGATCATACCAATCAATACATTATGAATTTTGAAGTCCCTCTTTCCAAAATATTATTTCCCAAAGTGGAATCATGGATCATTATTTTCTAATGTGATTAGTGTGTTCTTCCATTAAAATGAAGTCAAATAGAGTAAAATATATTTGAGACATGCTAGGTTAAATCAGCATGCCCTTATATTGCCTTTTATTACCAGAGGACTTCTCCAATGATATATTATACTATATAATTTAATAGAAAAACTTCTCCCAAAAATATAGTTGTATTCATAAAACTGCATAAGGTTTAGATACCAAATTTAGAGAAAGACCCCACATATAAAGCTATCATGTGTTGAAATTTTGAGCCTTTGGACTTGTTGCGTGTTTGGAAAAGTTTTATTATCCTCACAGAGATGGAGATATATGTAAGTGGACTACATAAAATAATTTGCAGAGCAGTTTTACCAAATTTTTGATACCTTCTGTTCTCTCCAATCTCCTTTCTATTTCACTAAACCTAATGATACTCATCATATTAACAATACTTCAATTGATGATTTCTTCTTTGATAAATTGAAAGCACTGACACATTAAGACATATGGCAAGAGGGAGTTTTCTAGTAAATATTAAGTCTCCGTACTATTGTCAGATTTGAGTAACAAAAATACATATCTAGGTATTGTATAAAAAGAGAAATAAAATGTTTAGGTTGACCAATCATTTAAAATTATAGTTGAGAATTATTAAACCAGTGTGCTCAAATGCTTTTATAAAGAAATAACATTAATTTACTAGGTGAATAATCTATTTTTCCTTTCCAAATATGGTTGTATATTTTTCTTAGTTGGAGACTGAAAGTGCAGTAATAAAAAAATGCTCTTTAAAAATAAGGTTAAACCTAGGACATAGAATTATCTATCCTTTTCTGCTAATTCCACTTATCTTGTTAAGCCTCCTTTCTTTTGCTATTTTCTTTTATTTTGCAGAATGCTAAGCTTCCCACAGTTTAAATTCTTTCCTTTTTGCAGGTGAAATATGCATCTCCAAATCTAAATATTTTCTCATGAAAATCTATATCCAAAAATACATCTCCATTCCAAAGTGTTTTTAATAAATTTCATATCTTCATATTAAATTGTTTTTTAAAAATATCTTCACTAAAAGACTCAATATAACATTAATACCTGCAAAAAAATGAGCTTCTATAGGCCAATTACACTTTCAAGCATTGAGAATATACATGTGCTGCGTACATGCTAAGTCGCTTCAGTCATGTCCAGTTATTTTTGACAGTATGGACTTTAGCCGACCAGACTCCTCTGTCAAAGGGATTCTCCAGCCAAGACTACCGGAATGGGTTACCCTCCTGCAGGGAATCTTCATGACTCACGGATTGAACCCAGGTATCTTATGTCTCCTGCTTTGGCAGGTGGGTTCTTTACCACTAGCACCACCTCAACCATTGCTTACACTTGGATTGTCTATTGTTGTGTAATCAACCACCATGAGATATAGAGGTTTAACTCAACAAAAATATATTTGTCTATGGTTTTCAATTTGGTTGTAACTGTTTGGAGAGCTCATCTCTGCTCCATACATTGTCATCTTGCTCAACACTGGGTTGGAGGATTCATTCCCAAGATTTCTTTTTAATGTGGCTAGCAATACTCTTCCTGGCTGATGGCTAGGAGCTCAGCTAAACGTGTTGGGGTTCACATTTTTTCTAGAAGAGACACTTCACAAAGCTGTCTGGGCTTCCTTACAGCAAGAGAGAGGGATTGCCAAAGGGAGTAATTGAAAGATGGTGATATGTTCAGAGCTGGGTCTGTCCTGACACTAGCATTTCAATCATATTCTATTAGTCTAAGAAGCCTCAGGCCCAGCCAGATCAGATTCCAGGCAACAGGAAGACAATAAACAACAACTCCCCCCTGCCACACCCCCAAAAAAAGCAAAACTTAACTTTTGTTGGGAGAAGTAGGAAAGATTTTATGATATTTTTAATCCATCACTCCTGGTGTATGGAAGAGGTAGGGATCCAGCCAACAATTATAAGGAGATTCAACTCAATAATTATAGATGATGATAAACTGATCCCTATGTGTTTACAGATTTCTGTAAATAAGGAGCATTGGTATCTTTAGGAATATTAACTAGGGTTAATATGAAATAGTTTAGGGTTAAAATTAAAATTACCCTAATAAAACAAGATATTAACCCTGGTATTTTTAGAGATATGGGAAGGCATCTCTGAGAGATATTTTTGTAAGAAAGAAAAATTAGTGTTGTATTTTTTGTTGATTGCTGTGTAAGAATATTGCCACCAACTTAGCAATATATAATACAGAGCAATATATAATAGCTCACAGTTTTCATAGATCAAAAGTTGGGGTGTGCTTTATGTGGTCCTTTATTTTAGGGTCTCATAAGGTGACTGTCAAGGTGTTAGTCTGGATTGGGTTCTTTTCTGGTAGATGTGTGCCATACTGATGGATTGTTAGAGGGATTCAATTTCTTGTGGTTGTAGGACTGAGGGCTTTGGTTCCTTGTAACTTACAGGCTGCCTTTAGCTTCTAGAGGCCACCTGCAGTTCCTAGTCAGGAGGGGCTCCCCAACAGAGCTGTTTGCATCTTCAGACCAGGAAGGCAAGTGGGCACTAAGGTCTCACATAACAACCATATAATTACGGACACATGATCACCTTTAGGGCTTCCCAGGTGCTCAGTGTTAAAGTCTACCTGCCAATGCAGAAGATGCGAGTTTGATCCCTGGGTCAAGAAGATCCCTTGGAGAGGCAGTGTCACCCCACTCCAGTATTCTTGTCTCAAGAATCCCCTAGACAGAGGAGCCAGGTGGGCTATAGTCTGTGGGGTCACAAAATTTACACAAATGAGCCACTGAGAATGCACGTATGCACCCAACACAATCAAATATATCTCACCATCTTTTTTTAATGTCCTGTAGCTTAGAATCAAGTCATAGTTCTTACACACACTTACCGTGAGGGTACCCACAAGGAAATGAACTCCAAAAAACTGGGATCATGAGGATCACATTGAGTATGTCCACAGCAAGTAGGATTTAGGGGAAAATCCAAGTACCTCAATAAGCTCTTAAACTTGGTGACACTCTTTGTGCCAAAATAAACTAAAATCCTAGTTTTTCCACTCCTTTATCACCTTTTCATTCTCCTTATCTAGTCAGTTGCCATGTCCTGATGGATACTTTTCTAAATCATTGGTTGCAATTCATAGGCAATCAGGGGACATCTGTCAGGCAGGGGACATATATGAGTGCACCAGCCTGTGTGTTAGGTCGTGAATGGAAGAGTATATTCCCAGAAAGGAAAGAGTGTAATAATCCATCTGCAGATTCAGTGACTGCCTCGTTTCAGAAGTAAGGGTGTGGTGTACCAGCTAACCTGTTGTTTGTAAATAGAAGATGAACTTTAGTTTCATGGGACATTTTGAAATATTTTTGCAATAATGTGTAGAAAATGTATCTCTAAATTAGATCTGTTTCATAATTCACCAGTGTTTGACTTATGATCAGACTTATTCCCTCATGGAACTTGATATGTTATCTTAATGCCAGGTGTTGCTAGTGTAAAGAACTTGCCTGCCAATGCAAGAGACCCAAAAGATGCAAGTTAAATCTCTGGGTCATGAAGATCCCCTGGAGGAGGAAATGGCAACCCACTCAATATTCTTGTAAAAATTCCCATGGAGAGGAGCTCAGTGAGATACAATCCATAGGGTCACACAGAGTCAGACACAGTTGAAGTGGCTTAGCACATACACATGCACAATGATATACATAATTCAGTTCAGTTCAGTTGCTCAGTCCTGTCCGACTCTTTGCGACCCCATGAATCACAGCACACCAGGCCTCCCTATCCATCACCAACTCCCGGAGTTTACTCAAACTCATGTCCATTGAGTTGGTGATGCCATCCAGCCATCTTGTCCTCTGTCGTCCCCATCTCCTCCTGCCCCCAATCCCTCCCAGCATCAGCGTCTTTTCCAATGAGTCAACTCTTCACATGAGGTGGCCAAAGTATTGGAGTTTCAGCCTCAGCATCAGTCCTTCCAATGAACACCCAGGACTGATCCTTAGGATGGACTGGTTGGATCTCCTTGCAGTTCAAGGGACTCTCAAGAGTTGTCTACAACATCACAGTTCAAAAGCATCAATTTTTCAGTGCTCAGCTTTCTTCACAGTTCAACTCTCACATCCACACATGACCACTGGAAAAACCATAGCCTTGACCAAATGGACCTCTGTTGGCAAAGTAATGTCTCTGCTTTTTAATATGCTATCTGGTTTCATCATAACTTTCCTTCCAAGGAGTAAATGTCTTTTAATTTCATGGCTGCAATCACCATATGAAGTGATTTTGAAAACCAAAAAAATAAAGTCTGACACTGCTTCCACTGTTTCCCCATCTATTTCCCATGAAGTGATGGGACCAGATGCCATGATGTTAGTTTTCTAAATGTTAAGCTTTAAGCCAACTTTTTCACTCTCCTCTTTCACTTTCATCAAGAGGCTTTTTAGTTCCTCTTCACTTTCTGTCATAAGGGTGGTGTCATCTGCATATCTGAGGTTATTGATATTTCTCCCAGCAATCTTGATTCCAGCTTATGCTTCATCCAGCCCAGCAGTTCTCATGATGCACTCTGCATATAAGTTAAATAAGCAGGGTGACAGTATACAGGCTTAATGTACTCCTTTTCCTATTTGGAACCAGTCTGTTGGTCCATGTCCAGTTCTAACTGTTGCTTCCTGACCTGCATATAAGTTTCTCAAGAGATAGGTCAGATAGTCTGGTGTTCCCATCTCTTTCAGAATTTTACACAGTTTATTGTGATCCACACAGTCAAAGGCTTTGGCATAGTCAATAAAGCGGAAATAGATGTTTTTCTGAAACTCTCTTGCTTTTTTGATGATCCAGCAGATGTTGGCAGTTTGATCTCTGGTTCCTCTGCCTTTTCTAAAACCAACTTGAACATCTGGAAGTTCACGGTTCACGTTTTGCTGAAGTCTGGCTTGGAGTATTTTGAGCATTACTTTAGTAGCATGTGAGATGAGTGCAATTGTGTGATTGTGAGTTTGAGCATTCTTTGGCATTGCCTTTCTTAGGGATTGGAATGAAAACTGACCTTTTCCAGTCCTGTGGCCACTGCTGAGTTTTCCAAATTTGCTGGCATATTGAGTGCAGCACTTTGACAGCGTCATCTTTCAGGATTTGAAACAGCTCAACTGGAATTCCATCCCCTCCACTAGCTTTGTTCATAGTGATGCTCTCTAATGCCCACCTGACTTCACATTCCAGGATGTCTGGCTCTAGGTGAGTGATCACACCATCGTGATTATCTGGGTCGTGAAGACCTTTTTTGTACAGTTCTTCTGTGTATTCTTGCCACCTCTTCTTAATATCTTCTGCTTCTGTTAGGTCCATACCATTTCTGTCCTTTATAGAACCCATCTTTGCATGAAATGTTCCCTTGGTATCTCTAATTTTCTTGAAGAGATCTCTAGTCTTTCCCATTCTGTTATTTTCCTCTATTTCTTTGCATTGATTGCTGAGGAAGCCTTTCTTATCTTTCCTGGCTATACTTTGGAACTCTGCATTCAGATGAGAATATCTTTCCTTTTCTCCTTTGCTTTTCACTTCTCTTCTTTTCACAGCTATTTGTAAGGCCTCCTCAGACAACCATTTTGCATTTCTTTTCCATGGGGATGGTCTTGATCCCTGTCTCCTGTACAATGTCATGAATCTCAATTCATAGTTAATCAGGCAATGTCTATCAGATCTAGTCCCTTAAATCTATTTCTCACTTTCACTGTATAGTCATAAGGGATTTGATTTAGTTCATATATACTAGAATGTAGAAAAATATATAAAAGAAAATTATTAATTTTAAATAAGTCATGAATATAACATGTAAGACATGGGCACTAAACCAGACGGATAAAAACATGTTAGTAATTCTGTATGTAAAAGTTTAAAATAATGAAATATTTGTAATTCAGTCCATGATAATATTATCTCAGAAAATTAATGCCACAAAATCAATGAGATTACTTTTTTGCCTTTACTAATATATGTTTCTTATTAGTCTGATGAATATAAAATGTTACATTGGACAAAATAGTGATCTCTAACTCCCTCATGAATATTCTTCATATAAAATGCTCTAGTATTTTTTGGTCTGTCCTAAAGAGCACTTTCAAAAACATATCTCATCATGTCACTTTTCTGTTTGGAATCTTCACATTGTATTCTCTGCTTAATATTTCTCTTTCTACTACTACTCTTTACCCACATGGATCTTATCCTTAGGTAAGATGATCTCACTCGCCCATATTCTAGGCTTATATTTTTACTGGTGCCCTTGCTTAAAGTCCACTTTCCTTTCTATTTCTTCTACCTCCAAAGTCTATCTTTCTAACTTAATTTACTTGTTCACCTTTTCCATTAAACTTTGTTGCTTTCCCTAAAACAATTTTGATCTCTACTTCTGATATATCTTCCTTTAACTGTAAAATATTACTCTCATAATCAGTACATCAACCTTTTAAGTATTGTGTTTTGTATTATATGATATAGTTTCTGTATTCTTAGGTTGTAAGCTACTTGTGAGAGAAAAAAAATAATACCTTCATATAGCTATTTTCAAAACTCTTATTTTAGGTAAATACTCAAAATATCTGTATAATTTAATTTATTTATTATAAATATTTTTATTAACTATGTTATTCAGTATTATACACAGGCATACACATTTACTTTATGACATGTGACTTAAACGTTATAATATCTACATGAGTTTCATGTAGATATTTAGGTGTTTAAACATTTAGGTCTTTAGGTGTCTAAAAAAAAAAATAACAGAAATGAACAAGAAATAAAAAGCTGAAGTTATTTTGTGAAAATGCCAGGAAATACATTAAATCTGTTCTGCTTGTTTGTTTGTTTCTTGCTACTGAGTGAACCAGTGTTTTGACTAAGCATGTGCCCTGTATATGAAATGAAACGATAATATCACATATCCAATAATGTTGCTGCAAGGATTTGAAGTTTCTTACATAGATGCAGCTCAATAAACGTTAGCTTTTATTATTTTGAAGGTCCATGAATAATGGAGTAAACATTGAAATAAACTTCAATCACTTAGAACCTTAGTCACGTAGTTTGGGGCCTGATTTTTCACTTATATGTAATTTTAAAGTTTAAAAAGTTCATTATTCCATCGGTGGGGAATATGTACAAAAAATAATAAAGAAGATTATTGCATATTTAGAATCCTGAAGTTGCTTGCAGTTCTTTGTGGCCTGTCTTATGAGATTATGGATACTATTATACTGTACTTGCTCATGACTCAAATTTGAATTAATATGAAAGTAATAGTTGAGAAAGCAGATTAAAAAGCCTCTTTCTCTGTAGCACTACATTAACTTTACCTCTCTAATTGGCTTTCTTCATGTGTATGTGAACTCCTTTTTCTTTTTCTTTTTTCCAAGATCAGGCTAGCATTGACCTTTCTCTTATAAAAA